>NC_133658.1:549536329-549836329 GCF_037893015.1 Macrotis lagotis
GGAATAGTCCTTGAACTTTGTTCAAACTCCAGGGTTCTTTATCTGGATACAGATGGCACTCTCCTTTGCAGACAGCCCAAAATTGTTCCTGATTGTTGCACTGAGTGAATCCTTCAAAGTTGAACATCACCCCCATGTTGTTGTTAGGTTATACTTGGAGGGAATCTTTAAGTACCTAAAGGAAGAAATGATCATAAAAGAAAAGATAATTTTATTTATATAAAATTAAAAAAACATTTTGCACAGAGAACAATAATTTAATAACCATTTATTAAGTGTAGCTTTAGTATATGTCTATATGAAGACAAAGTATCAAAATTTGCAAAGCCTGAAATGGAGACAGAATGGGAAAAAGTTGAGCAAATTTGTTAACCCTTTGTGCCTTATTGAAAAGAAACTGAACCATCATTCACCATTATCATTGTGGTGTTTCCAGGAGAGTGCTGTTTGTTCTTCATTTTTGAGGACCATGATATCAGGGAGGTGATGCCTTGACAAGAACATGAATTGGATTTGAGTGAGCGGATCCTGTGCTAAGTTAGCAGCCTCACCTTCTCCTCCAGAGCCATCTGGATACAGTCATCAGATATGTTTGATCTTTTCTCTAAATGGAGGCCTTGAGAGGGCCTCAATAATTGGACAGCAAGGGAGTCTACATTGTGAAAGAACATTGAAAACTGAGGAGGACTCAAATAATCACAGGATTATTGGGGTCTATGAGACCCCAAGTGCTGAGGGAAATTCCTGAATTAAAAACAAACAAATAAACAACAGTTGAGGCATGTCAGTTAATTCTATAAAGTAAGAAGCAGAGACAGGAGTGAAAAGGAGAGAATTAGCAAATATGTTGTAAACCTAAGGAAAATCTTTGTAGTAAATATTTCTAAAAATATCTGATATAAAATATATCTAGGTAATACTTCTCAAAAAGTCACTCAAAAATTGAAGATAAATTATAATAACAATAACAGTTCTAGAAAAGATTTGTATTCTGAGAACATGAAGTCTGAAAAAATCTAGCTATTAATAAAACTATGAAAGAATGATCTATAATGCTACTAATAAGAGAACTGCAAATTAAAACTTTCTAAATTTATCATTACTTTATCAATGATCAGAAAAGAAAAAATGGTAAATGTCTGAATTTCTGTGACAAATGTATAAATATAGTCTAGGATAACTTGTAAATCAGACTGAAAATTATTATTAAAAGTGAAAAAAGTTCATACTCTTTAATTCAGTAATTCCAGTACACCAACAAAAGTAAAAAAAGACATAGAAAAAAATTTTTATGCATAAAATATTGATAACACTTTTTGTAGTATAGCAGTTGTCAATGAATCATTATTATAGTATATACATATGTATATATAAATGCAGATGCGTATTACATACAATTATTAAGTGAAAGGAGACATGTTCAGTCATTTGGGTACGCTCAAGGAGAGCAAGCTTGCTGGCAGAGGTGGTAGTACACTGGGCTTGGAGTCATGCGATCGAATGTCCAAATCCAGGCCCAAACTCTTTATACTTACTAGCTGTGTGACCTTGGGTAAATCACTTAATCCTAATTGTCTCACATCCATGGCCATCTCCAGTTCCCCTGATTCATATCTGACCACTGGATCCAGATGACTCTAGGGGAGAAGGTGAGGCTGGTAACTTAGAACAGGATCCCCTCACTCAAATTCAATTCATGTTCTTGTCAAGGCATCACCTCCCTGATATCATGGTTTTCAAAAATGAAGGACAAACAGCACTCTCCAGGAAAGACGGCAATGATAATGGTGAACGATGGTTCGGGTTTTTGTTTTTTTTTTTTCAATAAGGCACAAAGGATTAAGTGACAAGCAAAAAGAACAAAGACAAATGACATGAATAGTGAATGTGACAGAAAGGTTGTAGAGCCATACGAGTTTAGGTATGGGGTTGTAAAGAAGATGGAAGAAACTTAGAAAATTACTTATATAACCATGAATCTAAATTGGGAATACTTGAGCAGCATGAATCCTAAGGAATTAAAAAAGATCAGCAGGAATGAGTTTAGGGTTTCATTTATTTAGGATTTTGTTTGAGAACGGAAAAACTCATATCCACCCTATTTTGGGAAGAGTTCACTAAATTTACAAAATGTCAAGTTTATCAGCCAAATGTGGTATTCTCTTAATCTTATGGGGATATCTTTAATTTATCTGAAGCTTAGAGACCATATCAGTAGACTAATACACAACAATGTCTGGCTTCCCATGGTTTAGCCCATAGATTTGGAAATTGATTTTTAGTTAATTTATGATACAGTATGCAAGATAATATTACACTATTTTCATTTCTGGGGCTAGTCTATATGGGTCTTCTAGATTCTGCTTAACTATCTTATTTCTTGCTTGTTTTACTTTATGCAGATATCTTATAGAAATGCTATACTAACTAGAATGGGTAGTATTTGTGGTCAGGGGCACCAGAACAAGAAATGATTTTAAAGTATGCTATGAGAATACTAATGTAAAGGAAAGAAGCAATGTGAATCTTCAGAACATTGAAAAATGCAGTGACCAGTCATGATCAGAGAACTGTTGAAGATACCTCCTGTAATTCTACAGAAAAGTGATGGAATATAGTTGCAGAAAGAGTATCCCACAAGTAGGGTTTTGCTGTCTATGTCTTTCTGTAGCTCTTTCAGATTCTCTTAGAATTTGGATGCTGTCCCATTGGGTGCATACATATTCAATATTGAAATCACTTTATTGTCTATGGTACCTTTTAGGAGGATATAATTTCCTTCCTTGTCTCTTTTAAGACTATCTATTTTTGCAGCTGCATTGTCTGAGATAATGATGGCTACCCCTGTTTTTTTTTCTCTTCAGCTGAATCAAAATATATTTTGCTCCAACCTTTTACCTTTACTCTATATGTATCTCTCTGCTTCAAATGAGTTTCTTGCAAACAGCATATTGTAGGATTCTGTTTTTTAATGTACTCTGCTATTTACTTATATTTTAAGGGAAAGTTCATCCCATTCCCATTCAAAGTTGTAATTACAAACTCTTTATTGCCTTCCATGCTATCTTCCTTCTGTTTGTAATTTCCCCCTTTGTCCTTTATCCATATTCCCCAGTGTTTTGTTTCTGAATACCGCTACCTTCAGGGTGTTTACCCTCTTAAATTGACCCCTGCCCCTTTTTCCCTTATTCCCTTTCTTCTGTTAGTTTCCCCTTCCCCCCCCCCTCCCTTTTTCCTCTCCCTTCCTCTTTTCCCGTTTTAATGCTTGAAAGGTAAGATAAGTTTCTTAACTTAATGAAGTTTGTCTAAGTTTACTTTAAGCCAAGTATGATGAGATAAAGATTCAGGTGGTTCTCACCTTTGCCTTTCTTCCCCTCAATTACAATAGATCTTTTGTACTTCTTGATGTAATGAGATTTAACCCATTCAATCTCCCTAGAACCTCTCTTCTCCTTAGGGCCCGCCTTTTTTAAGCAGGTATTGTTTTTAAACCATTCTATCTGAATCATAGAAAAGTTATGAATATCCATCACTTCTGGCTATGTACATTCTCTCTAATAGAGTTACAATTCCCAAGAGTAATGAGACTTTCTCCCAAGTAGGTATATAGCTAGTTTTATTTCATGGTATAGCAGTTTAACATTTTTTTTTGTTTTGTTTTGTTTTACCTTTTCATGTCTGTCTTGAGCCTCCTGTTTGATGTCCAAATTTTCTATTTAGCTCTGTTTTTTTAATTATGAAATCTTAGAAGACTTCCATTTCATTAAATGTTTATCTTTGTTCCGGGAAGTGAAGGTTCAGCTTTGCCAGGTATTGGATTGTTGGCTTCATTCCAAGATCCCTTGCTCTTTGGAATATCTTATTCCAGGACCTTTGATCTCTTAAAGATGCTGAGGCCAGGTCCTGTGTAATTTTTACTGTGGCTCCTTGGTATTTAATTTTTTTTCTTTCTGGTGGCTTACAGGGTTTTTTATTTTTATCTCATAGTCCTGGAATTTGACCCCAACATTCCTTGGGGTTTTCATTTTAGGACCTCTTTATGGAGGGGATCGATGTATTCTTTCAATAAGTATTTTGCCCTCTGTTTCCAATTTTCTTTTAATCATACATTCCTGGCAAACAGGACATCTTACAAAGATATTGCTTTTCTAAAAATACATTTCAAAACATTTTATTGTGTCACTCCCACCACAGCTACTGGGTGATGAAATATTCATCATGCTTGTACAAGGACTTGGAAAAATAATATGTTTTGTTCATTCTTTTTGAATTATCCTCTATCACTATCACATACTCTTCTTTGAGATTTATTTCATTCACTTGAATCTCTAAGTCTAGAATAATTGTTTTACTCTTTAATTCCTTGATTCCTTATCACTCAATTTTTTTTTCTAAATTCAGTACAAGGCCCATTTAAAAAATGCATGGTTAGAATTCTCTCTTTTTTAAAATTTTCTACATCACTTTCCAATGATTCCCTTCTCTTAGACACACACAAAAACACACACACACACACACACACACACACACACACACACACACACAAATCATTATAGTTAATAAAATGTTTCCATAACTAAAACTCCCCAATTAAATAAAAAATTAGAAATTGCAAAAATTAATTAAGTTAATACAATTGAAAGCAAGAAAACTATTAAACTAATAAATAAAACCAAGAGCTGATTTTATGAAAAAACAATAAAATTGATAGACCTCTGGTCAATTTGATTAAAAAAAGAAGAAAAGCAAATTGCTAGTATCATAAATGAAAAAGGTGAACTCACCACCAATGAGGAATAAATTAAATAATAATAATTTGGTATAATTTTGCCCAATTCTATGTCAATAAATTTGGCTATATAAGTGAAATGGAGAAATATTTGCAAAAATATATGTTGCTCAGATCAAATGAAGAGGAAATTAAAAAACTAAATAACCCTATCTTAGAAAAAGAAATTCAAGAAGCCATCATTGTACTCACTAAGAAAAAGTCTCCAGGGCCAGATGCATTCACAAGTGAATTCTATCAAACATTTAAGGGACAATTGTTTCCAATTCTCTATAAACTCTTTGGAATAAACTCTTTGGAAGACAACTCTGCCTAACTGTTTCTTTGACACCAATATGGTGCTGATACCTAAACCAGGTAGAGTTAAAACAGAGAAAAAAAATTATAGACCTATCTCCCTGATGAATATGGATGAAAGAATCTTAAATAACCTGTTAGCAAAACGATTACAGCAAGTTTTCACTAGGTATATACATTATGACCAAGCAGGATTTGTCCGATGAATGCAAGGTTGGTTCAATATTAGGAAAACTGTTAGTATAAGTATAAGTTAGTATAAGTAATTATATATATAACATACCTGTCAGAAATCATATGATCATATTAATAGATGCTGAAAAAGCTTTTGATAAAATACAGCATGTATTTCTAATAAAAACTCTAGAGAATGTAGGAATAAATGGACTGTTCCTTAAAATAATAAGCAGTATCTATCTGAATCCATCAACAAGCATTATATGCAACAGGGTTAGGCTTGAAGCATTCCCAATAAGATTGGGGTAAAACAAAGATGCCCCTAATCACCACTACTATTCAATATCATATTAGAAATGTTAGCCTCAGCAATAAGAAGGGGAAAAAAGTGACCAAAGGAATTAGAATAGGGAAGGAAGAGACAAAACTCTCACTCTTTGCAGATGACATGATGGTATACCTAGAAAATCCCAAAAAGTCATCATAAAAACTTCTAGAAATAATTAGCAACTTTAGCACAATAACAGGATATAAAATAAACCCTCATAAATGCTCAACATTTCCATATATATGGCTAGCAAAATACAGCAGAAAGAGCTGGAAGAGGAAATCCCATTCAAAGTAACCTCAGAAAAAATTCTGCCAAGGCTGACTCAAAAACTTCTAAAAAACAATTACAAACTCTTCTCATGCAAATAAAATCAGATTTAAATACCTGGGCAAATATTAGCTGTTCATGGATAGGTCAAGCTAATATAATAAAAATGAAAATTCTACAAAAACTAAACTACTTGTTTAGCACCCTTCCAATCAAAATTCCAAAAAATTACTTAAATGAGTGAGAAAAAGTTTAAGTAAATTTATATGGAGAAAGAATTTCCATGGATTCAATGGAAAAAGTGCAAAAGAAGGAGGCTTAATCTTACCAGATCTAAAATTATATTATAAAGCATTGGTCCTCAAAATTGTTTGGTTTTGGCTAAGAAATAGAGTTGTGGGATCAGTGGAATAGACTAGGTGCAATAGCACAAAATTATTATAGTAATCTGCTGTTTGATAAACACAAAGTGTCCAGCTTCTAGTATAAAAACTCTCTCTTTGATAGAAACTGTTGAAAAAATTGGAAATTAGTATAGAATAAATTTATATTAGACCTACACCTCACACCCTATTCCAAAATAAGATCCATATGGATATATGATTACAACATAAAAAAATATTATACTCAAACTAGAAGATCAAGGAATAGTTTACTTGTTGGATCTATGGAAAGGGAAACAATTTATGACCAGGGAAGAGATACAGAACTTTATTCAAAACAAACTAGACAATTTTGACTACATTAAATTAAAAAGGCAAAAACCCCTGCAAGGAAGCTCAAAGGAAATGTAGCAAACTGGAAAACAATATTTGCAGCTAATATTTCTGACAAAGGACTTTTTTCTAAAATATATAGTGAGCTGAGTCAAATTTTCAAAAAAAAGGCATTCCCCAATTGAAAAATGGTTAAAGCATATGCAAAGGCAATTTACAGATGAGGAAATCAAAGCAATCCATAGTCATATGAAAAATTGCTCCAAATCATTACTTACTAGAGAAATGAAAATTAAAGCATCTCTTAGATACCACCTCATACCTCTCAGATAGGGCAATATGACCAAAAAAGACAATATTTTGGAAGGGATGTGAGAAATCTGGGACACTAATGCATCCAATCTTCCAGAGAGTAATTCAGATTTATAACCAAAGGGCAACAAAAGTGTGCACATACTTTGACCCAGCAATACCACTACTGGGTCTATACCCTGAAGAGATAATAAAAAAGAGTAAAAACATCACTTTTACCAAAATATTCATAGCAGCCCTGTTTGTGGTGGCAAAATTTGGAAATTAAGTGGAGTTTTCTTCAGTTGGGGAATGGCTTAACAAACTGTGGTATTTGTATGTCATGGAACACTATTGTTATATTAGAAACCAGGAGGGATGGGAATTCAGGGAAGCCTGGAAAGATTTCCATGGACTGATGCTGAGCGAGATGAAAAGAACCAGATAAAACATTGTATACCCTAACTGCAACATGGGAGTGATGATCAACCCTGATGGACTTGCTCATCCCTTCAGTGCAACAACCAGGATAATTTGAGCTATCTACAATGGAGAATACTATCTGTATCCAGAGAAAGAAGTATGGACTTTGAACAAAGATCAAGGACTATTACCTTCAAATTAGAAAAAAAAAAGCATTATATTATTATGTAATTTTACTATCTCATATTTTATTTTTCGTCCTTAAGGATATGATTTCTCTGTCATCACATTCAAATGAGATTAATGGATAATATTGAACCAATGTAAATACTAACAGAATGCCTTCTGTGGGGGGTTGGGGGAGGGAAGAAACAATGGAGGAAAATTATAAAACTAAAAATAAATAAAATATTTCCTTAAAGAAAAAAGAATTTGTGATCTAGAATATAGACAAATTTATTAAATAAGGAACAAGATAAAATAAGAAAGGTACAGAGGAGAAGATCAAATAGCAAAGGGAATGTCATATTTGGATTTGGAAGAAAACTGAGATATTTTTTCAGGGAAAGAAGGAAAGAAACAAGTATTTACTACAATAAAAACAACAATAAACAACAGCAACAACAGACGTGTTTAGAGCCCTTACTTTATATTAGGTCCTGTGCTGAGTGTTTTATAATCACTATTTCATTTAAACATCAAAACAACCCTGATAATATAATTTTCCTCATTTGAAAAATGGGTAAAATAGAGCAAACTGAAGTTAAATGCCTTGCCCAGGGTCATAGAGTTAGTACATAACTGAGACTGAATCTTAACTGAGTTATGAGTACAAAACTGATGGTCTGCCCACTACCCTTAGGAAAATAAGGTGATTTTCTTGATGAAAAATAACATGTGAACAGTCCATAATAAAACTGGACATAAAAAAAACACAGTTGATTTCAGGGTGCTAGGAATACCTCTTCTCCTTTCAAATGTCAGGGATCTAAAATGAGAATACGTTACTTAAAATCTCTGAACTTCAATATTTTAGCATGAAAGCTTGAATTATGTATCATAATGTACAGCACTCAACGTCCTTGCAATATCCCAGTGAAGTGTCAATAAAAGAATTTAGGGACAAAGAGGCCTATATAAATTCTTATTATATTTCACATCCCTTAGAATCTAAACTATAGAAATCAAATAGTACTGCTGATGTGAATTGTAGCTAGTTCACTTATCTAATGATTTATATAACTGAAATATTCTCAGACATTTATACCCTCAAGAATTTGTAGTGTCTCAAACTTTATCTTAGTATCTTATCTTATTATTTCTGACATGCTCCTCCAGATATCTTTATTTTCTTCAAATACACACACACTTCCCTACATACACACAGATACATATACATCTAGTCAGTCCCTAAATCTATATACTTATAATAATTTCTATTTAGCATTTATTTTTCCTGAGCAAAAAAAGAGACATTAAAATGATTAGAGAAAAGGGGCGGCTAGGTGGTGCAGTGGATAAAGCACCGGCCCTGGAGTCAGGGGTACCTGGGTTCAAATCCGGTCTCAGGCACTTAATAATTACCTAGCTGTGTGGCCTTAGGCAAGCCACTTAACCCCGTTTGCCTTACAAAAAAGAAAAACTAAAAAAAATGATTAGAGAAAAAAAAATCTAGATGATTCTCTTAATCTTGCAAGATGTAATAAATTTTTACTCATCAACACTACATTAATACTTCCTGAAATAAAATTTGGTTATTATCCTTTGTTGTCACTGTAGGAGACAAATTACAATGTGTTCTACTGTGACTGATCAGACCAATGGGACTCAGAATGCTCTACCACAAGTTGAATCCAAATAGTCTATGTAAATACCTGGGTTGTGTACTCTAAATCTAAGTATGTCACACTTCCTTTCAGCTGCTTCAATTCTGCCTTCCTCATAGAGAGCATCACCCTAACTGATGAGGCTACACCATGCTGGACAGTCCTGTGCCAGTATCTTCTGTGCTATACAATTAATTCTAAAGTTTTTCAGAGAGACATTCAGGGTGTCTCTGCATCATTTTTTCTGACCCCTCTGTGACTGCTTGCCCCATGTGAGTTCTCCAGAAAATAGGTTTGTTTGGTTTTTTGTTTGTTTGTTTGTTTCTTTTGGCAATGTTAAGTCTGATATTTCAACAACCTGTCTAGTCCATCATAGTTGTGCTCTCTGTAGCAATGTGGAATGCTAGGTATTTTACCTATAGAAAGGGCCTAGTAACATTTAGCTTCTTCCAGATGTTCTTCAGAATCTTCCTAAGACAATTTAAATGGAAGTGATTCATTTTCCTGACATGATGCTGGTAGACTGTTTAGATTTCACGGGCATATAGCAATGAAGTCAGAATAACAACCTAGTAGACTTTTAGTCCATCTAATACCTCTACTCTCCCAAAAGTATATATATATATATATATATATATATATATATATATATGTGTGTGTATATATATATATATATACACATATATATATATATATATATGTTTAAATATATGTTCATATATAAGTAAATAAGCTTTGAAACTATCTTCACTAACTACTGCATAAGAAATTGAACCCTCATTTGATTCTAGATTTTAAAATATAAGATAAAAAGGAATATACAGATTTCAAAAATGAAAAACTTAACAACTCTAATGGAGACAACTCTAAGTTCAAGACAATTAAAGGACCCAAAATGAAAAAAAACTGTGATCTGTCTTTAGAGAGAGAACTGATGAATTTCAAATGCAGATTGAAGCATTTTTTTGTAAATTATTCTTTAATGTTTTCTTATGTTTCCATTTTCTGTAATAAGGCTAATATGGAAAATTGTTTGCATGACTTCACATCTATAAATCATATCAAGTTGCTTACTTTCTCAAGGACAGAGGAGGGGTGGGCAGGAAGGAGAGAATCTGAAATTCTCATGTCAAAAGTTTTTGCAAATAATTCAGAAATATGTTGATATAAAATACATTGAACAAGGCAATTTCAATGGTGTCATATTGTATAATAACCTTTTGTATTCATCTTTCCAGAGAGAGAAATTAATTTTCCCCCAGAAGACTGTATTTCAAGACTCTCTATATTCTATCTTCAACTGACATTTCCATGTTCATTTCCCACTTTGTCCTAAGCATCTCTCCTCTTTCTCATATTGTCTTCACACTACTCTTCAAATATACCTTTGACATTTTCATTTCTGCACTTTTGCTCATATTATTCCCTCACTCTCACAATTCCATTCCCAACTCTTTTGTCCTTTTCATTTGAATCCTACTTGCTCATCTTTCACAACCCATTTCTCCTTTTCCAGAAAGCTTTCCCTATTCTTTCCAGACCATATTATGATATATTTCACACCAATACAATAACACTTTCTCATTACAGCATATAGATACTAAATGATTTTTCTGTTATTTGTGTTCCATGCACATAATAAGTGTGTCTTTTAAAATTAGATCCCAAGCTCCTCAAGATTTGGGACCATATTTGATATACATCTTTCTTTCCCTTGCAACAAAGCATCTTTCTTTTAATTGCTACTTACTGATCAATGCTATTATTTTGAGGAAGAAAGAGAGAACCAGGAAGTTTACAGAGTTCCTTCCTTGAGTAACATAGTTCATTGGCAACTTTCATAAAAGTATTCCAAGTCTCTTACAGCAGATGTGTCACTTATGACACTTTAAATAAGCTCTCATCATTCAGTGACTGATTTGAAACTGAGTGCCCTTACATTTTTTCCTTCCAAATACAATCAACTTAAAATAGAAACTGAAGAGATAGAAAGTACAACGAATTCAAGTACATGTCAGATCCACAATTACTGCATAGAAAACAATGAACACAATGCAAGGCACTTCAAATCTTATTTCCTTTCGAAAGAGAGTGTAATCAGGTTATAATGAGCACTGGAAATTAATAAATTAAAAATAAATGTCCATCATAGAAAAAAATATACTTTAATCAGTCAGTAATTATGTTTTCAACATTGTAAATTAATTCCACAAACGAATGTCTTTTCAGCATGCCCAATCTATTATCCATTTTATCCTTTTTTATCTAAAGATCATTGTTTCAAACTCCAGCAAACTAAAACTTATTCAGAATTGAAATGAAATATCCATAAATATAACTTTTGTGACATTTCAATGTCTCAGTTCAATCCCAATGAGCAAAAAAGAAACACACCTAGGAGGTACTAATATTTGCCCCATTTGAAGCTAATCATTTCTTGGTTAGGTGGTAGAGTGGATAGAATATTTGCCTTGGAATCAGGTGGATGGGAGTTCAAATCTGATCTCAGACATTTGGTAGACACTGACTAGTTGCGTGAACATGGGAAAGTCACTTAACCCAATTGCCTTGCATCCAAGGTCATTTCCAGTTGTCCTGACTCGTATAAGGATACTGGACCCAGATGATTCTGGAGAAGAAAATGAGACTCGTGACTTAGCACAGCACCCCTCACTCAATCTAACTTATAGTCTTGTAATGACATCACCTTCCTGATGTCTTCTTTGAGAACAAAGGACAAACATTAGCATGCCATGAAAAACAGTACCAATAACATAATAAAAGAAGTGAATTCATCTCAAGTAACTCTTAAAACAGTGAGTCACACTGGTCTCTTTGCAATCAAACTCAATGAGGCAAAAAAACCCAAAAAGGTTGGTATTCAGTCTCTTCCCTTCACCACAGTTCATTTTGGCAAACTGAATCTACAGTGGATTTAACTCTGGTCCTGGAGTCAGGAAGGTAGGAATTCAAGTACATGCTCAGTCACTTAATAGCCTTATGATGATTCAAAACAACTTCACCTTTGTCTGTCCTATCTGTTGTCAATCATAATTCATTATCTACTTTGGATTATGCCTTCTATCTTACTCTTACCATAACATGTCTTACTCTCAAGTTCTCATCCTAGATAAAATTTTTGCATGGTCTCAAGACATTTCTCTTTTTACTTTAAACTTTGGAGAGTCAAGAAGATGGTTATAATGAGTAGGTAATCTGATTTCTAATAATGACAGGAACAATTTAGATGTGACTGAGAAAATAGATGACCGTTCTGAGCAGTCTAACATAATATTTTGAGATTCTTTAAACAAATAAAAAAAGAAAATATTAGCAATGAAATTGAAAAAATATCCTGGAGACAGCAATAATTAATAGTTGTTGAAATTTTAAAAAATGAGAATAAATTTGGAAAAGGCATCAGTCATGAGTGCATTATATTGTGTGGGGTGGCAAGGAAGTGATGGGGGGAACAAGAGCAACCTTGGAGGTAGGAAGATTTTTACCATAATATCATAGATTATAAGGATAAATTTAATGTTAGAATAGCATTTAGTTTCAACCACTTTATTTTAGAAGTGAGGAAACTGAAACCCAATGGGCAATTTCCATGAAGTTCAATTTGTAGATTTTTATTTATATAAGTTCAAGACTTATTTCTAACATATTATCTGTGTAATTTTGAGCAAATATCAATCTTCAATTTGCCTACCCATCTTTCTAAAATTATTAACTGACTGTAAAAAGTGAACAAGACACTTTTAAATTGTTTTCACTATTAACATTGTCTCCATCATTTGTCTAATCAATGAGACAATAAATCAAGTCTTGATATGTGACCTCTGCCATTATCGAACATATAAATGCTCACACTTAAGGTTAACAATTATTTTTACTAAGCCAATAATAAGTATATATGGGGTTTTGTTTAAATCAGTAGTTTTGCTATTTTGATAGGAATAATCATTGAAAAGTTCTAGTAATCAGATGAGCAAACAACATTATTGGACAATTCTACAGTTACTATAAAGAAAAATTACATATATACCAGACTACATAGTGAATGATGATGCTTAGCCTTTGTTCTCGAAGAAGACCAAGTGATGCCATGACAAGAACATGAATTGGATTTGAGTGAGAGTGCTAAGTCATCAGTCTCACTTTCTCTTCTAGAGTCATTAGGATCTAGTGGCCAAATATGAATTAGGACAACTAGAGATGTCCCCAGATGTGAGGCAATCAGAGTTAAGTATCTTGCCTAGTAAGGTCACACAATTAGTAAGTGTCAAGTGTCTGAGGTTGGATTTGAACTCCTGTCCTCCTGATTCCAAGACCAGTGTTCTATCCAGAAGCATAAGAAAACCTGCATGATAAATATATACAAAAATAATAATAAATAATTATACAATGTGTTATATAAAGGCTCAGCTTTACACAATAGTGAATTCTTGGCTGCATTCCAAGATCCTTTGCTCTTCTGAATATCTTGTTCCAGTCTACTTAATCCTTACTGTGGCTCCTTGGTATTTAAATTGTTTCTTTCTGGCTGCTTGCAGGTTTTTCTCTTTTTATCTGTTAGTTCTGGAATTTGGCCACAACATTCCTTGGTGTTTTCATTTTAAGCTCTCTTTCTGGAGGGGATTGATGTATTCTTTCAATATCTACTTTGCCCTCTGGTTCCATGATATCAGGACAATTTTCCATCATTAGATCCTGTAATATTAAGTCTAGGTTCTTTTTCTCTTCAATGTTCTCAGGAAGTCCCATAATTTTCAGACTGCCCTTCCTCAATCTATTTGCTAGGTCAGTGGTCTTGCTGGTGAGGTATTTTACATTTTCTTCTATTTTTTTCTATTTCTTTTTGGTTTTGTTTAACAGACTCTTACTGTTTCATGAAGTCATTCGTTTCTGCAGACTCCATTCTTTTTTAGAGAGAGAGGAGTTTTCTTCATCTAGCTTTTGCAAATCTTTTTCCAGTTGCTCAATTCTATATTTGAAAGAGCTTTCCATTTTAGCAATTGAGGTTTTGAGAGAATTATTTTCTTTTTGCATTTGCCCAATTGAAGATCTTAGAGAATTATTCTCATTTTGTATTTGTTCAATTATGTTTTCCAATGATTTTTTTTCTTGTTGCAAGGTGTTAATTGACTGTCCCAAATTTTCCAATTGATTTTTAAACTCCTTCCTTATTTCTTCATGGATGTCTTTCTGTGCTAGAGACCCGATCATCTTCTCAGAGATTCTAGGTCTCTCTGAGTTAGGGTCTTTTCCTTCCAAGAATTTTTCTATGAATCCACCTTTCCACTGACCTTTTTTCATTTTGCTAAGACCTTGAGTTGGCAAAGGGCTGGTTCACAGAGGTTTGGTGTTGGGATCCCTAGAGGCCTTAGTCACTGAGTGCAATACCTCCAACTGGCCAGTAGGAGGTGCTGGTTCCTTTCTCTGGAGTGTCTGTGACCTTGATTGAGACCTATTCCCTTAGCCTGGAGGGAGTGATTGAAGCTGTTAAATACTTTTGTCTTCAATCAATGGGGGCTCTACCCTGGGGTGAGATCATCCTTCTCCCTATTGTCAGCTGTGCTGGTTCTTCTCACATACTTGTGCCTGGGGCAGAAGCTGTCTGTAATTGTGTTTCTTCTGGGAAGCAGCCTCAGGTGCAATGGAGATGTGGCCTCATAGTTCCTCAGACTAGTGGAGCCCAGGGATGATGCCCACAACTCTCCTGCACTGGAACTTTCCCCCCACCCTTATTGGTAAGCTGCATCACTGATGCCTTGACTCAAGCCCCCTGTATCAACCAGGCTCGGAAAGCAAATCCTGAGGTACGTGTTATTTCTCCTGACTTTTCTTTCTGGGTTTTGTGGTTTGGATTTCTGTTAAAAGGTTTGTTTCATATCATAGATGGGGAAAGATGAAGAGACTTTAGAACTGTGTCTGTCTTCTCTCCACCATCTTGGCTGGAAATAGGATGATATTTTTGAAAAAAATTTAAGGTATACGAAAAAGGAATACACTGAAAGAAAGGGAAAGGGATGGGCATAGTGGGGTAAATTATCTTACATAAAATCATCAAAATATAGCTTTTACAGTGGAAGGGAATGCGGGGAGGTGGGTGCTATTAGGGGGTGAAACTTACTGTCATCAGAAGTGGCTCAAAGAGAGTGTAAAGACCATACTTAAGTGGGGAAAGAAATCTATCTTACTAAAGAAGAAAATAGGAGGGGTAGGGCAAAACAGAAAAGGGTGGATTATAGCTGGGAGAGAAGATTGGGGAAAGTGTTAGAATAAAAACATTCTTGCAGAAAGACAGCATGAAAGGAGAGAGAAAATAGAATAAACAAGTGAATATAGGATGGAGACAAATCCATTTATCAAACATAACCGGAAAAAATAATTGAAGCAAATTTATCTGATAAAGGTTTCATTTTTTAAAGGGAACTGTGTAAAATTAATAAAAAATAGAAACCACTCCAAATTATTATTCATCAAGAAATATGAAGTCTTCAGATGAAATAATGAAAGCTATCTGTTATATGGAGGGGGGGAACTGTTTTAACTCTCTCTTTATTGGAGAAATGCAAATTAAGGCAATTCTAAACTATTGACTCATGACTATTAGATTTCCTATTATTACAGAAAAGGAAAATGACAAGTGTTGGTGGGGATTAGTTAAAAATGTGACATTAATTCTCTGGTGGACTGTGAACTAAATTCAACCATTTTTTTTAGAACAATTTGGTACTATGTCCAAAGGCCTATAAAACAATGCATAGCCTTTGATCTAGCAATGTCACTACAAGCTTTGTATAGCAAAAG
The DNA here is from genome assembly GCF_037893015.1 of Macrotis lagotis. Classification (NCBI taxonomy): domain Eukaryota; kingdom Metazoa; phylum Chordata; class Mammalia; order Peramelemorphia; family Peramelidae; genus Macrotis; species Macrotis lagotis. The sequence continues at coordinate 549,552,263 of NC_133658.1, forward strand.
ATTTTTTTTAAAAGGGAAAAGGACTTACAGGTATGGAAATATTTATAGTAACTCTTTTTGGTACCAGAGATTTGGAAATTGGGATGATATTCATCACCTAAGGAATGACTGAACAAATTGAGCTCCATGACTATGATGAAATATTGTTATGCTTTAAGAAATCATGATCTGGATACTCTCAGAAAAAGTTGAACTTATATGAGGTGATGAAAAATGAAATGAACTATGTAAAAAGTAACAATAATTTGTAAGATGATGAGCTATGAATTAGCCAGCTGTCTTCAGGAATTCCATGTTCCAAGACAACTCTGAAGGACTTATGATGAAAAATGGTATCCACTTTAGGAAAAGAACTAATGGTGTCAGAATACAAACTGAACCATACTTTTTAAAAATTTTCATATTTTTCTTGTTTTTTTGCCTATGTTTTCTTTTATAACATGACTAATGTGGGAATATATTTTGCATGACTACCTAAATGTATAATCTACATCAAATTGATTGCCTTCTAAATAAGGAGTGTAGGGAGGAAGGAAAAGAATTTGGAATTAAAGTTTTAAAAGAAGATATTAAAATCCTTTTTGCATGTAGCTGAAAAAAAAGGAAATATCACAGTATAAAAAAGAAATTTTTAAAAAAGGTTTTGCAAATTGAAATGATAGTATATTCTTCTCATGAAATGACACCTTATAATATATACTCTATGTGCTTTTGTATTTATATTTTCATATATATTTATGAAAAGAATCACAAATAAGAAGAAATTTAAAGAGGTTCTTAATCTTTCTCCTTTGAATTGCAAATATTAAAATAATACCAATAGAATTATTTCCATTTGAAATGTTTTCTGAGCTTGACTCCTTAATATGAAGTAGAAAGATTAAAAATATAACCTTTCTAGAAAGTCTATCTACTTTTATATTATCATTGGATAACGGTAGCTAATGAAGGCCATTTCTACTTGATAAACAAGCTTTTTTTCTTTTATAGAGTAAAGGAGAGGGAAGACTGTTCAAAGATATCAACTTTTCTTCCTTCCATTGAATGTCATAGATTTAATATTTGAAAGTCTTATTTTAAAAAAAACTGCCTTAAATTCTTTGACAGGTGCAATGAAAATTAAATAGACTGAGTTAATTTATCCAAAATTGCAAGATGCACTTCTAGTAACTCAGAGTGAAAAAAATCAAAATATAAAGGATCTCCTAATGCTGAACGTCTTTAACATATGAAAATATGTAGTAAATACATTCCATAATTGAAATCTTCCATTTTTTTCAGTAGTAAAAACAAAACCAAGTACAAATTTGTTCACAATAATTGACAAGATTGAATTGGAATATATATATGAAAACTTAATTTTTTCTTTATTATCTATACATATTTATATCTAAATACATATGTAATATATTATACATATTATCTAAATCTATTGATATATCTACTTACAATTAAGAAGTGCCAATTTTTTTCAGTCTTTCAATTTACATTTCTTCACTCTTCATCCCCGTTTAAGCATTTAAAGCAGTTTGTTGCCTAATGGGGAATCACATAAAGACTTGTTCCATTTTTTTCAAGTCAACCATATCCATGTTTCCATAAATTAGGATATTCAATGCTTGCTGTGGAATAAATGTTTAAATAGTACTTCCAAAAAAAATTACTTTCAAGGGGCAGCTAGGTGGCATGGTGGATAGAGCATTGGCCCTGGAGTCTAGAGAACCTGAATTCAAATCTGACCTCAGATATTTAATCATTATCTAGCTCTGTGAGCTTGGGCAAATTACTTAACCCCATTGCCTTAAATTAAGAAAAAAGAAAAGAAAGAAATTACTGTCAAGGTACTAAATAGAAAGGAATCTTGCTTTATCAGGTGAGTCACTCTTGCCTCTTGCCAAGTCCTGGGTTATGAAAACTTTCATAGGGAAAAAAGAAAGGAAAAGAAGGGACAGGAAAGAAGGAAGGAAGGAAGGAAGAAAGGAAGGAAGGGAAGGGAAGGAGGGACAAAGGGAGGGCAGGAGAGATGAAGGAAAAGAATGAAATGAAGATCAGAAAATTGTCAATATGACATATTAAATATTCCTGGAATAATTTTCTCTTGTAATATTTGGAATCAAGATCAGGTAATGTTTAAAAGCTTCTTTTCTCCTAAATCTTAATGGTCACTATTTAATTTCCTACTTTATCTTCTCTCACATTCTTAAAGTAAAAAAGAACAAATCTCCACCTTGTCTTCTCAACATAAAGTACTATCAGGCATATCACCTTGAGAGTTGACCTAAGTTCCAGTTGCCCCAATGGCATTCCCTGAACTGGTTGTATTCCTCTGGCAAATTAGTTAAATCTTATGTTCTAGGAGTGAGAAAAGGGAGCTCTCTAATCAATTAACAAGTGTTTATGAAGCACCTATTATGTGCCAAGAACATGGTATTAGGCACTGAGGATTCAAATATAAAGAAACAATCTCTATTTGAATGACCATAAATTCTAATGTAAAAATGCAATAAGAACATTTAATATAAAAATAAAATATAAATAAATAAAATAAAAATATAAAAATAAAATTATTAATTATAAGTACATAGAAAATATTGAAAATCAAAATGGTTTGGACTAAAGATCATCAACAATTAAAAGAATTAGAAGAGCCAATTATTAGAAATGGAAAAAAAAGAGTGTATTTCAGTCATGAGAGCAGAGGTGGGGAATGCAACATATGTGAAAAAGAGAGAGACAAATTAGCTTGTATTGTAAAATTTTGATGGGATAGTAATATCCAAAGAGACTAGAAAGATATATTGTAGCTAGGTTTAGTCACTTTAAAATCTAATCAGGGAAGATTTTATTAGACTTTAAAACAATAAGTAGCCACTACAGTTGTGATCAACAGGGTAATCAGCAAAGTCAGACTTAAATGAAAATTATTTTTATAGAAGTATTCAGGATTATCTGAGTGTGAAAGATTACTTTTACTTTTGCCAAAATAAATAAGTGAGGTTTTGTAATAATCTAGACAAGTGAATACAAAGGAAAGAAGAAAAAGGGAGTCAAATGTGAGAGTTAATGTGACATTGGAAATGGAAATATCCGGGGATTATTTAACTATTGGATAAAGATTGAGGGCGTTCAGCATAATGCCTAGATTATGAATGTGAGTCATTGTAAAAAGGGTTAGTGAGTTATAAAAATGAGGAAATTTGAAGAGGATAGAGTTAGGAGAAAAATTATGAGTTTAGTTTTAGACATGTTTCATCTAAGATATTTACAGTACATCTAATTTGAAATATCTGATGGGTAAGTAATGATCCCAAGTTAGTTCTCAGGGGAGTAATCAGATCTGAGTATATAGATATTGAAATTATCTGCATAATGAAGCATGATTAAATTCATGGGAGAAGAAAAGGAAAATAGAAGAAAGGCCAGGTCAGAGACCTAGGAAATGCACAAATAGGAACTATGATGATTCACCCTGGGGGTAAGAGTCATCATATCAAGAGCAAGGGAACCAGAAGTGAGTAGTAATACAAAAACCCAGTGAAGAGTGTGTGTGTAGGAAGAGTTTGTGGGCAATAGTTTCAAATTCTGCAGATAAGTAGAGGACCAAGAATAGACCCTCAGAAGGGATAATTGCAAATTTTTAAGAGGTTGCTTTCAGTTGAGTGATGACCTGCTAAGATCTCTAAGATGAAGAGAAACTCCTAAAGAACTGTTTATTTTCTATATTATTTCTAAAGTAAGAACTGGAAGGAATGCTAATTTTCCCTTTAGGTCCCTGCCTTCATCTATAGAAAAGTTTACTTTATGCTATTTGTAGCAAGTCTGTCTCTCATCATCAATTGTAGCAACTAATAGGGAAAGGATTTCGAATGGAAAAAACTATCTAGTTATCATCTATATGCACACATACATAAATTTTAAAACACATACACATATGGATATGCATGCAGACATACTTATATTTATATGTGTGTAAGAGGGATATTTTATAAAAAGATTGAATCAGCACTTGAGATATGATTGTTAAATTTGTAGTGTATTTGTAATTATCCAATTACCAAATGTTATAGATTAGAACTATTTTAGATTACTAATAAAGCAGATCCATTTTAAAAATATTTCATTAACAACATTTTGCTGAAAATCATTTGTTAAACATTCAATAGCACATGTCTGTATACACACAAATATAAATATATAAATACATTCACAGATTATGTACAGAAATGCACATATAATCACATACATATGCACATATTTATATTTAAACATAGATATACATGATTATGCATAGATATACAGATATATAGTGATATATCTGCAAGTTTCCCTTCAATGAACCTGCCCCCCTCCACTGACAGAACACCAAAAAGTTTATATTTCATAATTTTTTCTCCTCCTTCAGAATATTTTGTTACACTTAAAGGGATTTGGATTATATAAGTTCTATGTCATAGATCTACCACCAACTTATGGTATTCTCGGTAGAGTTTATTGCCCTTCAAATAAATTGCATTCACTCACTAATAATCATTTTTTTTCTTTAAATGTTAGAATTATCAATTTACACATTTACTCCCCAACAGTAGCCAGACACATTTTTTCTTCTCCCCTTGCACTATCTTATCTTGCACTATCAGAGTTTAACTAGATTCCTACTGATAGAGGGTCTAGTTCCAAATCCACACCCCATTTTGAGCTAGATACTTTGGCTATCTGAATTTTCCTGGCTTCCATGCCAGGCTGGCTTCACCATTATTGCCTGTAATTCTGGTTCCAGTCATCACTGTGACTTGAATTGCAAGGTCTTAGAGAATTATCCGTAGCATCTGAAACTGGAGACAATAAACAGAGAACAGGAATAAACCACCTTCCCTTTAGCTTTATGTTAAACAATCCAGACATGTCACGAAAATTCCCTCAAGATGTTTCAAAGACCTCCATGTAATGTGAGCTATGCATAACAAGACAAACCAATATCATCTGTTTGTTATTTGAAATTTGCCATTCATATCAAATAGATGTGATTGTCTTTTTGTAAAACAAAATCTCCATCTTTAATTTACAACAGTTCTCTATGTTCTCTGAAAAAGTATAAGCATATATAAACTTATTTATCATATAATCAAATTTAAAACAAAATTTGCATCTCTATATGTACAGAGAAAAGTAATAGTTATCTCCAAATATATTTTTATAGAATGAGAAACATTTCAATCATTCAAATGCATTGAGCATATGAAGTGTCTCTTTTTATACAGGTGCCAATAAAATTATTTAGGAGTCCCTCTAGTATAAGAGATCCTCATGGAAGTCCTGGAAATTTCTTCCAGATTGTTCCTTATTCCAAAGGGCACATGGCATTCCACTATGATCCTTCTTACTGTCAGCATTAAAAAAATGGAACTGCAAATTCATTCATTAGGACAAAAATTCAAATAACCAAGAAAATGAGCTTCTTATGTATTTAAGACACAAGGATTCTAATCTTTTTTTTTCTAAGGTTTGAGGATTTATTATACAGATGTGCTGCACTTAGCCACAAGGAAAACAACCAGTCGGGAATGACAAGAGTCCTGTAGCACACAATCACTAGGCAAGGAGGCGGGATTTGCATTAAAAGATGGTATGTCCTTTTTTGCCAGGAAGGTGTGTCAAATAGAGTCCTTTATCAGATGGTAGAGCTTGTAGAGTCTTTTGTAAGGTGGAAGATGTCTGTCTCCTGAAGGATTCTGCCTTCCTGAGAATGTCACCAAGGGTCGTTCCATCTTTGCTCCTGTGGCTGGCAGCATCTGGTTATTTGGACCTCTGCCTCATCTTTTTCCTTTTGTGTTTCGCTTCTTCCTCCACTTGGCTCTCATGGCGCAATGGAAGTCGACAAAATGGCGCTAAGAAGAAGAGCCAACCATTCACATCTTAAGATGTTTTAAGACATTTTGATTTCACAAAAAGCAAGATTTGCTAAATGCAAAAAGAACAGAATAGGGGTGGCTAGGTGGCACAGTAGAATAGGGTACCAGCCCTGGAGTCAGGAGGACTTGAGTTCAAATCTGGAATTAGACACTGAAGAATTACCTAGCTGTGTGGCCTTGGACAAGCCACTTAACACTACTGCCTTATAAAAAATCTTAAAAAAAAGTAGAATCATCTATTAGACAGTAGCAATCCAGTGATTCCAAATTTGTCATAGTAAACTTAATACCAGTGCTCATATAGAAATCAATAATAAAGAAAGTATAAGTATCACACTATCTGAATACAATATTCAATAATACAAAGTTAAACAATATTTAAATAGTTAAACAATCACAAAACTAAAAATTTTGCAAATTTATATTGATTGTAATGGTTTGAGAAGGGGGGGGTAGTTAGGTGGCACAGTAGATAAAGCACCAACCCTGGAGTTAGGAGGAACTGAGTTCAAAATTGGCCTAAGATATTTAGTAATTGCCTGATTGTGTGATTTTGGGCAAGTCACTCTTAACACCATTGCCTTAAATAAATAAAATTTTAAAAAAAGAAGTGATTAGAGGGAATATTTAGCAGAAGCAAAAGGAAAAAAATATCACATTTAAAGCCCCCATCCTGCCAAAAATTATGAAATTCCTTAAGATCTTGTTGTTCAGTCACTATAAATCTTCCTGAACTCATTTGAAAATTTTGTTTTTTTTAATTTATTTGTTTATTTTGAATTTTACAATTTTCCCTAATCTTGCTTCCCTCCCCCCCACTCCCCAAAGAAGGTAGTCTGTTAGTCTTTGTATTGTTTCCATGTTTTACATCTATCTAAGTTGAATGTGATGAGAGAGAAATCATATCCTTAAGGGAAAAAGGGGAAAAAAGATAGCAAAATTAAATTATATGATTTGTTTTTAAATTAAAGGTAATAATCTTTGGTCTTTAAATTCCACAGTTTTTTCTCTGGATACAAATGGTATTCTCCATTGCAGAAATCACAAAATTATGCCTGATTGTTGCACTGATTGAATGAGCAAGTCCATTAAGGTTGATCAGCACCCCCATGTTGCTGTTAAGAAGTAAAATGTTTTTTCTGGTTCTGCTCATCTCAATCCTCATTAACTCAAGCAAATCCCTCCTGGCTTCCCTGAATTCCTATCCCTCCTGGTTTCTAGTAGAACAATTGTGTTCAGTAAGGTACATATACCACAATTTGTTTAGCCATTCCTCAGTTGATGGATATTCACTCAATTTCCAATTCTTTGTCACCACAATCAGGGTGGCTATGAATATTTTTGTATTTTAATGTTTTTACCATTTTCATGGTCTCTTCAGGGCACAGACCCAGTAGTGATATTGCTGGATCAAAGGGTATGCACATTTTTGTTGCCCTTTTGGGGTAATTCCAAATTGCTCTCCAGAAAGTTTGGATGAGTTCAGAGCTCCACCAACAATGTATTAGTGTCTCAAATTTCCCACATCTCTTCTAACATTGATCATTGTTCTTGCTGGTCATATTGACCAGTCTGAGAGGTGTGAGGTAGTATCTCAGAGATGCTTTCTTTTGTGTTCTCTAATAAATAATGATTTAGAACAATTTTCATATGAATATGGATTGCTTTGATTTCTTCATGTGCAAATTGCCTTTGCATATCCTTTGACCTTTTGCCAATTGGGGAATGGCTTGTTTTATTTTTTTAAATTTGACTCAGTTTCCTATGTATTTTAGAAATGAGTCTTTTGTCAGAAATACTAGTTGTAAAAATTGTTTCCCAATTTACTACATTTCTTTTGATCTTGGTCACAGTGATTTTATCTGTGCAAAAGCTTTTTAATTTAATGTAATCAAAATCAAATCATCTAGTTTGTTTTTAGTGAAGTTCTCTATCTCTTCCTTAGTCATAATCTGTTCCCCTTTCCATAGATCTGACAGGTAAACTATTTCTTGGTCTTCTAGTTTGTTTATAATGTGTTTTTTATGTCTAAATCCTGTATCCATTTTGATCTTATCTTGCTTTAGTATGTGAGGTATTGGTCTAATCCAGGTTTCTTCCATACTAACTTCCAATTTTACCAACAGTTTTTTATTGAAGAGAAATTTTTATACCAAAAGATGGATTCTTTGGGTTTATAAAACAGAAGATTACTATAATCATTTCCTGCTTTTGTACCTTAGCCAATACCAGACAGTTTTGATGACTGATACTTTATAATATAATTTCAGATCTGGTAGGGCTAAACCCCCTTCTTTTGCACTTTTTTTTGTAATTAAATCCCTGGAAATTCTTGACTTTTTATTTCTTCATATGAATTTATTTGCATTTTTTCTAATTCCTTAAAGCATTTTATTGGAATTTTGATTGGTAGGGCACTAAATAAGTATTTTAATTTAGTTAGAGTTGTCATTTTTATTATATTAGCTTAGCCTATCCATGAGTAGTTGATATTTCCCCAGTCATTTGAATCTGATTTTATTTGTGTGAGAATTGATTTGTAATTGTTTGCAAATAGTTTCTGAGTCTTCCTTGGCAGATAGACTCCCATGTATTTTGTATTGTCTTAAGGTACATTGAATGAGATTTCTCTTTCTAACTCTTTCTGCAGTATATTGCTAGTCATAATAAAGAAACATTGAGGTTTTTTTTTTGAGGGTTTATTTTATATCCTGCTACTTTGCTAAAGTTGTTAATTATTTCTAGTAATTTTAGATGATTTTCTGGGATTCTCTGTGTCTAACATCATGTCATCTGCAAAGAGTGAGAGTTTTGTCTCTTCCTTCCCAATTCTTATTCATTCAATTTCTTTTTCTTTTCTTATCGCTGAACCTAGCATTTCTAATACAATATTGAATAGTAGTGCTGCTAATGGCCAACCTTGTTTCACCCGTGATCTTATTGGGAATGCCTCTAACCTATTGTGATTGCATATAATGCTTGTTGATGGTTTGAGATAGATACTGCTTATTATTTTAAATAACAATCCATTTATTCCTACATACTTTAGTGTTTTTAGTAGGAAAGGTGCATCGGACATTTTCTTGACAAATGTATTAGAATACTTTGCCATTACTTCTACATTTCTATAGAAGGGGAACCTGAGGTAAACAAATTAAATGACTTGCCCAAGATCTCACAACTAGTAATTATCTGAAGCCAAATTTGAGCTCTGGAAGATGTATTTTTCTGATTTCAGACACAGTACTCCATGCACAGTGCCACCAAATATCAAAAGTTACATGCAGATTATGGATTCCTGAAAAATTCTGAGAGGCCTTCTCCAATTTTCCCTCCTTATTTCTTCAGAGATGAAGCATTTAGAATGATAAAAATGTTTTGAAGATAACTGTAAAAAAAGTCAAACCAATAATTTATTTAAAAAAGAATACAATATGAATATGAATCCTTTTTCTCATACAATATCAATGAAAATAATAATATGCATGGATGAGAGTATATTTAATTTTTTTTGTTTTGCATAATGTTCCTTTTTTCTCTTTTGTCTTTTGTGTTTTCTTTTTTTCTTTTCTTTTCTTTCCTTATTTCCCTTCCTATTTTCTTCTGTGTTTTACTCTCACTCAAGTGTTATAATAGTTTCAGACTTTCCCAGTAGAAGGATTTATAGCCATGTCCTATCATGCCTAACTTTATATAATGTTTCCATAAACTATTGCCTCATTTGATTTTCTCAACAAACCTGTGAGTAAGGAAATGTTTCCAGTTTTCAAAGCAGAGATAAAAATGATTCCTCCAAGGGCAAAGAGCACAAATTTTCATCCTCAGATTTCAATGAAGATTCTAAATAATTTCTTCCCAATTAATATAGCATAATCTTGTTCATCCCCCACTTTCCCCTCCTTCCTGATGCCCCCTACTCCCATCACTCTACACTAGAGAATTAAATATCTGGCTCCTAGAGCAAAACTATACCTGAAATGTATTGTTTTTCATTCGAATTAAAACACATTCTCGTCATAGGGGAATATTGCACAATGAATAAAGTTTGGAATCAGTTAATATGGGTCAGTCCTTGTTATTTCAGTTACAACTTGTGTTAACTTGGACAAATTATTCCCCTCTTGACCTCATTTTCCTCACAGATATGACTTGGAATTAGGAGATTATGAATCCAAATTCCAACACCGATACTTAATTTCTATTGATCTTAGGCAAGTCAGTTCTGTGCTTTGAGTTTAATATTCCTCAACAGTGAAAGAAGGGGACTAAACTGGATTGTTTCTAAGATCTCTTATTGTTCTAAAACTGTGATGCCTTGGCACTAAAATATGGTGAAATATGTGGACATACACACAAAAAGACATACACAATTTGCATTTTTTCCTCTTTATCTCTGTCTTTCTTTGTGTGTTTTTCCATATATCTGGTTCTGATTCTCTCCTATTTTTGACCGTCTCTCTCTCTCTCTAGATCTCATTCTTATTTACATACCATCTACCCACAGAGGAAAAAAACAAAAAAAAACCCGCTCTTTTTCATATCTCTGGGGATAAATTCCATTAATCCGTAATATTTTTTCTTTTGAGAAGTAAGAAACAAAATATGGCTGATAGTAATAACATTCTCATCCCATCTATCAACTTCTTGACAATCTTAGTTTTAACATCAACCATAAGTGATTTATACATAGTATGTACTTTAATACTATGCAGTTTTAAATTTAAATTTAACAATTTTACTAATTTCCCATCTTCATTGGTGGGTACTCAAATATTTCTCTAACTTTTTAAAAAAGGTGGACTCTTCCTTCTAGCTGGCATATAACTATTGACAACAGATAAACTGAAAAATTTTGTGGAGTGAATAAAAACAAGTATGCTTTTAAAACTTTGCTAGAGTGCTTTCTGAGAGTCTGATTGGATGTTCAAGGAGAACTAGCACATTTGGTATGAGGGTGTACCAAACTCTTTGCAGGGCTTCAAGAGACAATAGCCTGCTCATAGACCACACTCCGGTAAAACATTTTTAGCAGACAGATTAAATAAGGTAATGGGGGAATGATGAATCAAGCGGATATCTACCAGAATCATGTGACAAATTTTCTTACCAGAATGGTTTAATTGAAACAATTCTTTCTAATGACCATAAAAGCAGAAGTATACAATGAAAAGCACTTAGATCTTGATCAAATGTCATTGTCAGTCATTTTTACTTTTGTTTTGTCCTTAGACATGAATGACTCTGTAAGAGTGAGGTTGATGACTTTATGTAACTCTGCTTTAATTAAATCCAATTCACATGCAAGTCAAGATATAACCCCATGATGTCAATGGGCCTCAAAAATTAAGAAGACACAACAGAATCTAACCTCACATTGGTTCTTTCATTCTCTACCTTGTTTCCTACCTGCCTCTGTAGACATTAATTCTCTGTATTGCATTGTAATATATTTGATAACTGGAATGATTTAGCTTTTGGTTTCATATAACAGGCAGCAAACATAGCACCTTACATATCATAGTAATTGATGTAAACCAAAATGGCAACCTGATTGAAATATATGGTCATCAGATAATAGATTTAGAACTGGAGGAGACATGAGAAAATCCAACCTAAACACTTAACTCTATGTTTGGGATGTGTATAAATGCCTATTTGGTGATCTATTGGATCACAAGTAGAATTTCGAACATGAAACTATATTGGGTATTTTTTTTTGGTAATTAGAAGCTTGTAAAATATAACAGTAAGGAATAACATCTTTCCCAACTAATTTCTGGGAATGATGCTTTTCAGTACCAACAGTTTTGAAACTATAGAAATAGAAGTCATTGTGTTTTAAAGTTCATATTGCCTATGATTAAAATTAATCTGTTCCCCAAAATGGATTAGCTTATACAATATTAGAGTCATATGGTGTGGGAAGGTTTCTTTCACCTAGAAAATTCTGAGATTCTAATGGAGAGGTAAAAAACACTAAGGTAATCATTTTAAAAATATATAATACACTTTCCATTTGCCTAGAGTGAATACATGTTTCCAACTTTGTCTAAGAAAATCTACAATAGCAGTGTGTCAGGCAAAATTCCTTAGAGTTGAAGAACAAAAGCTGCTTTCTCTTTCAAATGGGCAGGTAACAGGATATGTCACTCTATAAGCTATATAAATGAATAAACAGATAGGTTAGATAGATGATGGATAGATAACTAGATGGACAGACAGACAGAGAGATAGTCATGGGAAATTGCAAGATTTAGTCTCTATGTATACATAGATCCTAAATCCTTCAATACTAATGCAGTTGTGATATGATTTTCACATATCTTCCTAAGAAAAAACTAAATATTATTGAATTGATCATAACTGGTTAATAAATCAGACATTTGGTGAAACCACTTTGGATTCTTCAATATCTCTGTTAAATTTCATTTAAATATTTTTTAAAGCTTAAGTTCTGGCAAAAACTGAAGACTTTTTAACTTCAAACTGATTCAGGAGGCTTTTGGTATAAGAAAGTTTGTATGTCATCTGGTGAGTTGCATCTGATTTCTATGGAAATGTTTGTATATAAATTTCATTTCACTCTTTGCCAACAGCTAAATATTGATCAGATGAAGAGAGAATATTTGAAGAAAGTTATTAAAATTACTAAAAACGTTTCTGATTGGGGAACAATTTATTGAATGCAATGGAGCCAGCAGCTTTTCACCAAGACTGACAATTTGAAGTCAATGAAAATCTACTTTCTTTAGACAATTGTATGAAAGAGAGAGACAAGTGAAGTCAAGAACAAAACACTTGAATGAGGATGCTATATTCTTCTTTTATATTTTCGTAATGCCAGATATTCAAATTAAAAAAAAAAAAACCTTTTAGGGGGAACTTCTAAGAAATGCCAAATTTTATTTAAGTTTAAAGTTGCACTTAATACACGCTTATTTCTTCTTTCTTTTTAAATTCTTTTTTCATGATGTTCAATTCAAATCATAGGTTTATAGGTGGAAGTTACTTCAAAGTCCAAATAGTCCATATGTCTTATTTATTTAAATGATGAAACTGGAGGACAGAGAATCTAAATAATTTACCTTTCACACATGTAGAATGCATTAATTAAGGAAGTATTTATTAAACTTCTATATGTGCTATATTTTGTCTTATGTGAGAGATATAAAGATAAAAATATGAAACATATAAACATGCATAATTGCCTGAATTTTTTTAAAAGCAAAATTAGATGGAATCGCTACTTAATGGAAATCTAGCAATGTGGTTCTTGTTTGGAGCTTATAGACAAAAACTGAAAAACCTCCACTACTAATTGTTTGGAAGCTCAACTCTAATTGTAGACAAGACACTGGAATATATCAGGTAATCACTGCTCAATAATGTTGAAACTTCCTTCAAGGATGGAGATGGCAATCTATCATGGTAACCCAGACTATGCTTTTGAACTTTTACCAATGAATTCCCATAAATTCAATACAAGGAAGTCATCTCACTAGATTTAACATTATGTGAATATAAATTAATCTTACAGATTGTCCATCAGTTGTTCCTTAGTCTCCCTATAAGATCATCTCACTTTTTTTCTTTTCATATCTTTGATGACATCTTTTAAGGCACTTTGTAAAATTCCTTATTCACTTGTGTTGACATAATTTAATTCTGTCTTTAAAAGAACCCTTAACTTCAATTTTTAAAAATTGAGATATTCTATACCATTCATTCATACTACATCACCATAATTATACTGATGTTAAAGATAGACTTTCACTTTAAGGTGAAACTTAAGGTCATTAAGTGAACATTGTAAATTTGCAAAGGTCATCTAAATTCTTCCCTGTCTTCTATTCTTTGGTCTATTTTACAGTCTATTTTCTGTCTATGGACAAAATAAATCTGCATAGATGGTGAAGGTTTGCCTATTGATTATTGATGTATGTGCATTTTCAAGCAAAAAAAAACCAGAATGACATTTTTTGACAATTTCCCTGGAACACTTGATTTTCTGAATAGATACTGACCTATTAAGATGGTTTAGGTTAATACTTTCAAATGTGATATGCATACTGGTAAAACCAAAATCTTTAAGTTTAGAAATCACAGTTAGTATAAAAGTTGATATACTTTTATAATGTTAATTTATCTTATAAAAATCATTCAAAGAAATAAGTAGAATCATTTATTTTTCTTTTGGTATTTCAAAAGGTTAATTTGTGTTATTTTCAACCTGGTGACATCTTGATGGAATTAACATGATTTTGCTTTACAATTTATATATGTTTCTCAGTGTTATGTGATAAATTGAGAAGTCTTTGGATTGTTAAACTAAGAATACAAAAGAATAGCATGACCTTGCATGCAAAGGTTATTTTTTATTAACTGACAAATATATATAATGCTCTACATTTTGTCTTGTTCATAGACAATAATTAAAATGTGCAATGGTAATAACAGCATTATAATAATAATAGGTATTTTAATATACATATTTTGTTTTATAATCATAGATGCTTTATTATCATTTATTCTATATGAAATCCTTAAAAAAAATAAATGAGCCCCAGTAGACTCAGAAAAAGTTGCATGAATAGTAATTAAATAATGATTCTAAGCACTTTTACATACTTGAAGAAAGTTGTCCTATGAATGCAGGGTATTGTTGTTGTTATTTACTAAAATCAATTATATAGTCACTTCTATGCAATATGTAATGGGCATACTTTTTTTAAAAGAGAAGTGACTACCCTTTGAAATAGACATTTGAGGTTACTATTATCTAACCAAATGATTTTAATATATTTAGAGAGATACAAACTCTCTTACATATGATTGCTTGACACCTCCCATTTTTGCTATCTTAGAACAATTTCTTTATACTGTCTGAATCTGGCTCAATTAGCTTACTTGTTTATGTCATAGAGAATGAAAAAAATCTACATTACCCTCAAAGAAACTGGAAATCCTATGATCAAGTAATGACTCAGCCAACAAAAAATAATTAAGTTTTTTATCATATGCTGGGCACTTCTTTTGAAATTGGGGATTCAAATACAAAAGTCTGATGTTTTATAAATATGATGACTTACTATATTCCTCCTATTAAAGACAGATAGAAGCATACATAAAAACATAATTCACTTCTCTTCTTGCCTTAAACAAACTACCCACTGAGCAAATGAAAGGAAAACTCACTCCAGGGGAAAATATAGAAATTCAAGTTGCATCATATAATTAATAATACAAAGCAATTACTTTATTAATAAGCTGATAAGAGCTCTTTCAGACAAAATTACAGCTATATAATTGCACATATTTGCATCAAGTGGTATGAGAGAAACTTCAGAGAGGAACCTGTTAATAAAGCACTCCCTGCCTCTTCAAAATTTTTTTTTATTACTGCTACTTTGCAATTATCTCAGGAATATTAAAACTTTTTATTGTCCTTATCAGTATATCTAGGATTATAGAAACATAGATCAATGTTGATAAAGGACTCAGAGGTCATTTAATATAACTACTTCCTCTTTAAAGATAATGAATCTGAGGCCTAGAAACATTAAATAACTTGCCCAAGGTTATCCATATAGTTAGTATATGTCTGAGGAAGAGCTTTGAACCCATGGTTACCAACTGTATGTCTAGTATTTTTTTCCCCACAATGTGCCATGATTCCTCCTCTATCTATTAATCCAGCCTATCATTCTATCCCTGGTTTCACTTGTCTTCATACACTGCCTAAGAATGCTTGTGATACATCGTAGGGTAATGGTGCTATCTTATAAGTCCCTGGACAATTAGGGATTCATTTGTTTGGGGAAAGACAAGAAATCTTGTGGTTGAGAGGTAGGGAAAGAACTAAGAATGGAAAGAGATTTCATTTACCATGTCTAATATTAGTTTTCCAATAATTCAGGTAGAAATTGAGCATCAAACCAGAAATGCATGTATAATTCTAAGAGTGAAGGCATTGATGGAAGAATCATGACATATGTAGAAGCTGCTGAGTTGAAAGCATAGATGATAAGAAAACGAAGTCTTTCATCTGACATCTTATTGTTATATCTAGAAGTTTGCAATAAACATTTACCCAATGTGAACGAATTTTCCAAAACTTCCCAAACTAATTTCAGGGTCCAGAGAGGGAGTTTTGGACCCTTAATGATTTAAAAAAAGAATAGTTTGCAAAAGGCACCATCATAGGATGGAAGGTGCAACCATTTCAGAAGTGAGCAAACCATATCAGTGATAAGCTGGTAACAGGTTGATGGACAGTTCATGTCAGCCAAGGGCAGCATAGCATACTTCAAAGATTTTGCACAAAAAGACATTTCTCATGAAAATATAAAATCTTCAACCAAGGTCAATAGGTGGCATATTTATTTGGGGGTATTTAGAGGCTGGGGCACAAACATTATTTAATTGCCAAATATATGATATTTTTTTATTTTCTTTTGTAATTATTAATGCTCTCCTACATTCATTAATTTGTGCATGCTTACAGTTAGGGTGTTACATCTGTCTCATGATGTCCAGAAATTTTCCTTTGATTCTGAATGGAGATATTCACCACAGGAAGCATAGTATGTGCATATATCTGATCCCTTCATGTCACTGGCATTTCCTTCAAAAATGCTATTCATCACTATTCTACATAAACAGTTGCCAAAGAAAAATAATGACACTTTTAACAAGTTATGAAGATAGCACATCATTTGATACCTGTACAATATAGAATATTTTATTATTATTTAAAATAAAATATCAGATAATAAAAGGATGACCCAAAGAAAAATGGGCAAACATTTTATACTAATTTATGAAATGTCACAGTCCAGAGCTGAATAATAAAGAATGATCAGTATCTACCAGACTTCCCTGCCATGTGACTGAGCTAATTCTTGTCTTTAAAGTGTTTTTAGAACATTTCCAATTAGCTGGGGGAATTTTAGAATTTAGTAGAATCATCAGTAAACATTTATCAAGTGTTTATTATATTGTAGAAGCAGATAAGCACTGAGAATAGAAAAACAGGCAAAGGTAGTCTCTGTCCTTATGGAATTTAGCTTCTAATTGAGAAGACAAGACATAAAAGGAAGCTGAAAGGACAGAGAAAAAGAATATGTGGACAAGGGCATGTTGGATAAATTTGGAAGAGTGCATCCTGGTAAGGAATAAGGAAATGAATACTTTAAATATCCTCCTACATAAAGGTTATAGTAGTATGAATCATTCAATAACAGAGAGGGTGCTTAGAAATACTTACTAGTTACTTGAGCAAGAAATCACCAAATTCAGAGTTTGAGTGCTAGATCACACTGGTTAATTCAGAAGGGGAACTTTACTTTAATGAATCCCTATAGATATAGAGGTAAATATAATAGTTTGAAAAACATGTTTACATATTAGTTATTTTCCATATTAGAAATTAAGATTAAGGGAAAGAGTTACATAAGAGATAATTGTTATGAAGTGTCATCAGGTTCTGAAGGGCTATTTTTTTGTTTTGTTTTGTTTTTCCTCTGGATGGGGGATAACATTGCCCATAGCCGGTCCAATATTATTGTCCCAGCTCTATGAACTGCTGAGAGGAGCTGCTTCATTAAGGTTGATCATCTCACAATGTTCTTCTTAATGTGTACATTGTTCTCTTGTTTCTGCTCCCTTCACTCAGCATCAGATCCAGTAAATCATTCTATGTTTCTCTAGAGTCTGACCATTTATGATTTCTTATAAAACAATAATCTTCCATAGTTTTCATGTTCCATAAGTTTTTAGCCATTCCCCATTTGATGGACATCCTCTCAATTTCTAATTCTTTGCCACTATAAAAGTGCTAATGTGAATATTTTGGAAACCGTAGGACTTTTCCCATTTTTTATAATTTCTTCTGGATATAGAACTAGAATTGTAATTGCTGGATCAAAGGGTATGAGTAATTATTTTGCTATTTGGGCATAGTTTCAAATTGCTCTACAAAATGGTTGGATCTGTTCACAACTCCACTAACAATGCATCAATATCCCAATCCTCCCACAACCTCTGCAAAACTGATCATTTTCCCTTTTTCTCATAATGTTTGATCTTATAGGTGTGAGGTGATACCACATTTTATTTTCATTTACACTTCTCTAATCAATAATGATTGGGATCATTTTTTTCATATGATTATATAAATAGCTTTAATTTCTTCATTTATCAATTTTGGGACCATTTATCAATTGGGGAATGACTTGAAACCTTACAAATTTGATGCAATTATCTATATATTTTAGAACTGATACTTTTATCAGAACTCATACTATGAAGATTCTTTCCCAGCTTTCTGCTTTCCTTCTAATTTTGGAATCATTGATTTTATTAGTGCAAAAACTTTTTAAAATTTAATGTATTCAAAATCCTTCATTTTGCAGTTTGTAATGTGTTCTAATTCTTTTTTGGTCATAAATTTGTCCCCTTTCCATGAACAGATAGAGTATTTCTTGGTGTATTAATCTATCTATGGTGTTGCTCTTTATAACTAAATCCTGTATCCATTTTGACCTTATTTTGGTATAGGATGTGATATATGGGTCTATGCCTAGTTTTTACCATAGGGTGTTCCAGTTCTGCCAGTAATATTTGTCAAATAATGGGTTCTTATCTAGGAAACTACTGTCTTTGGGTAGGTCTTACACTTAAAGTACTGTGGAAGGGACTGAATCAATGCCGTTTTAGTACAACATGTATGAGTTTAATCTGAGTCATTAGAGAGCATAGTGACAACCAACAAAATGACAGCTATATTAGAATACAATAATATATTTCTATGTAGAAGATCTAAATACTCTTTAAAGCCCTTAATAGGTTTAGCTCTATTAGGTCTGGAGAATGATTCTGGTAACACAATGGATATCTAGAGTGAGAGAAATTGAAGGGTAAATTATGACACTAGCCTTAATCATTTTAGCAGTAGAAAAATGTTTCCTTATAGCATTGCAGTCAAACTGAAATAGATACAGGGGCCATTATAGCAGATGTCAGGATACTTAAAGCTGTATACTGACATCTCTGTTTTCATAGAGGGAACTAGGGGAGTTCAGAAGAATAGATATCTCAAGGGACATGTTGAATTTGAGATACATGCAGAATATTCAGTTTAAAATTTATATAAATAGTTAATAGTATAGAACTAGAGAACTTCCTGATGGCAATAGAAATTGGTCTATCCACGTTTTTTATTCCATTTGTCAAATAACCTCTGGACTAAGTTTTTAATGATTTATTTATTTATATTCACCTTAATGCAATAATCTCGCTGCGGTAGTAAGCATAAACTTCCTCACCCCCCCCCAAAAATACAGAAACCTACAGAGAAATATGGTGAGAGAAAAAAAGTGTACTTCAGTCTGTGTTCAGATATCATTGGTTCTGTCTCTGGAATGGGTTGCATTCTTTAACATAAGTCCATGTACATGTATGTGATGGAACACTATTATTACAGAAATCAGGAGGTATGGGATTTCTGAGAAGCCTGGAAAAAGTTGCATGAACTAATGCTGAGTATGATGAGTAGAACACCCTAACTGTAACATGGGGATGATGATCAAACTTAATGGACTTGCTCATTCTATCAGTGCAATAATCAGGGATAATTTTAGGGGATCTGTGATGGAGACTACCATCTGTATCTGGAGAAAGACCTGTGGAGTTTAAACAATGACCAATGATTACTATCTTCAATTTTTTTAAAAAGTCATTTTATTTATTACTTAATTTTGCTATGTCTAATTTTTTCCTTCCTTGAGATACACATTCAATTATGATATATGCATATCATGGAAACAAATATAAAGACTATCAAACTTGTCTTCTGCTGAGGGAGGGAGAAGGAAAGGAAGGGAAGGGAGAAAAATTGTAGAATTCAAAACCAAGTACAAAATATTGATAAAAACTATTACTGCATATAAATGAAAAGCAAGTAAAATGTTGATATTAAAAGAGAAACACTAGTCCCATAATTTTCAATAATAGCTATTCAATTCTTCCTTGAATATTACTTTTAAGTACTCAAAAGGTATCCTAAATGAGGATACCAATGATCTTTACTACACAAGAGAGAAATCCCTATTCCCTGGCTATTAATCCTGGTTCTCAATGATTACACATTTCCTTAAGGGTAGTAGTCAAGAAAGGATTGGTAAATTAAGTAATATTTTCAGGCAAATTAAATTTTTAATAAAATTTCAAAATAGATATAGTTTAGAAAAATATGAATTAAAACAAATCAGAGGTATCACCTCACATCTGTCAGATTGGCTTCAATGAGAAAAACAGAAAATGATCATTGTTGGAGAGGTTGTAGGAGAATTGGTACATTAAGGCATTGCTGGCGAAGTTGTTTGTTGATCCAACTATTCTGGAAAGCAATAGGCAACTATGCCCAAAGGACAATGAAACTATTCATACCATTTGACCCAGTAATACAAATAAGAAATCATTAAAAAATAAAGGGAAATACTCCACATATTGCAAAATATCCATAGCAATTCTTTTTGAAGTGACAAAGAATTGGAAAGTAGGTATAAGAGAGATAACTTTTTAAATAAGCATATTTGATATATACATATCATAGAATCGAATGTAAAGACTATCAGAGTACCTTCTGTTGGGGGGAGGGGGAAGCAAGAGAGGGCAGAAGGAAAATCATAAAATTAAAAACCTTGCAAAAATACTTAGTAGAAATTACAATTATATATACTTGAAAACAAATGAAATATTTATATTAAAAATATTTTCTACCCAGTAACTATTGTTAACTGTTTTACCCTCCATTCTATTCCTCCCCATTCCCATTTATTCTCTTCTCTCTCCCTTCACCTTGTCCCTCCTCAGAAGTGTGTGTATCTGATTACCATTTCCCATGACCTTACCTCTCTTCTATTATCAACTTCTCCCTACTGTCCTCCTGATCCCCTTCTCCCATCTCTTTCCTCTCCTTTTTCCTCTAGGGAAGATATATTTCTATACCCTATTGAGTGTGTATGTTATTCACTCTCTGAGACATTTTCAATGAAAATGAAGGGTCACTTATTTTCCCTTACTTTCCCCACCTTCCACACCATTGCATAAAGCTTTTTCTTGACTCTTTTATGGATCTATTTTCCAAGTCAATTGTTTTCCTCTAATGAGATATTTCACATTTTTTCCTAATTTTTTGCTCTTTTTGGTATTGTTTATTGTTTCTTGATTTCTCACAAAGTCATCAGCTTCCTTTAACTCCTTTCTATATTTGAAAGAATTATTTTATTCAGAGAACATTTTATCTCCTTTAACAACTGGCCAATGCTGATTTTTAAGACATTTTCCTCCTTATTGGCATTTTCCATTTCACCTAAACTTATTTTTAAGATGTTATTTCCGTCAATATATTTTTGTAACTCCACAAAGCTACTCACTTGGTTTCTTGATTTACCTGCATTGTTCTCAATTCTCTTCCAAATTTTGTCTCTAATCCTTTACTTGCTTTTCAAAGTCTTTTCTGAGCTCATCCATAACCTGAGACAAATTTTTATTTTTGTTGGATTCTTTGAATTCAGAAATTTGACTTTTCCATCCACTGATAACATATTTGGATTCTCCATGGGACTTAAGGAATTTTCTATGGTCATATTCTTCTTTTCTGTTGTTTGCTCATTGCCTTAGCCTATGACTGATTTTCCACACTTCCAAAGCTTTTGGAAGTTTTTGGGACACATACCTCCCCCACCTTAATTGTTTCCAGTTCTTACGAGAGGCTCTGAGTACTCTTCTCACCTGTGCTCTGGTCTGTTGATGGCCACATGCACTCCCTCTGCCTTGTTTCTCTGAGAAGGCTCCTTGTTCCTCTTTGGCAGTATGAGGCTCCAGACGACTATTAGAGTCTGAATATGGCCAAAGCAGCAGAGGCCTGTCCCAGGGATAGCATAGATCCCTCTACAGACTCTCCCCACTCCATTACAATCTGTGAGCTGAATGCTCTGGAAGGAGTTGCTGGGTGTCTCCTCAGGTACCCACTGCAGGTTGCCACCACAAGGCTGCTCTTAGTTTGGTGTTGACCTGGTGTCTATGATCACTCTGGTGGGCAGAATACTCTCACCACTCCTTCAAGCCATCCATACCAATCCCTGAAGCAAGAGGTCTGGAAGCTCCTCCAGTTGCCATGTGTCCAGGTGCCCATAGGAACACAGGTGCTACACAAACAATCCCTTGCAGACTGGAGTTGGTTTTTCTGTAGATTCTGCCCTACTAAATTTTGGCTAGTCATAATTTTGCAGGTTTTTGAGCTTTTTGAGGGGAGAAGTTTCTGGGAATCCCTGCCCTCATGCCACCACCTTGGCTCCACCCCCAAGATACATAGTTATAAGAAAACTTGTTGCAGAAATCTGAAGATCTTAATTGGTTTCCATTCAGCATAACCTAGGACCTTAGTTAATGGTCTCTAAGGAGCAGTCAGAGGGGTACAGCTTTCTGGTTATGTAGTACTAGGTTCAAACAATAGAAAAGTTTTCTCTTGATTTATACAATTGAATAGATTTATCTGATAAAACAGAATTTGTGCCCTGATATCCTAGAAGCAGAGGGCAAGATAGAAATTCAGAGAATCCACCAATCTCCCTTAGGAAGAAATCCAAAAAAATAAAAATAAACCAACCCCCCAACCTGAATATTATAGGCAAGAACTCCCAAGTCAAAGAGAAAATATTACAAGCACCCAGAAGGACACAATTCAAATATTGTGAAGTTGCAGACAGGATCACGCAGGACTTAGCATCAACTGCATTAAAAGCTTGTAAGACTTGGAACATAATATTTCAGAAGGCAAAAGAACTCAGAATGCAGCTGAGAATCAACTACCCAGAAAAACTGAATGTTCTCTTCCAGGGAAAAAGATGGACTTTCAATGAACCAGGGGAATTTCAAATGTTCCTGTTGGAATGGCCAGAGCTGAACAGAAGGTTTGAACTTCAAATACAGGACTCAGGTGAAGCATAGAGAGTGGAGGAGAAGGGGAAAATATCAGGGACTTAATAATGATGAACTATATGTATTCCTACATAGAAAAATGATACTGATAATACTCATGAACCTTCTCATTTAATAGAGCAGGTACTAGGAGCTTTTATAGATGAAGCACAGGAGAGTACTGAATTTGAAGATATAGTGTAAAAATGGAGTCAATGGCTAAAAAGGAAATGGGAGAAAGAAAAAGGAGAGGTGGAATAGCTGAAGAGATTTCATATAATAAAATATTTTTTATTACAATGAGCTATTGCAATGATATGGAATGGGGAAGGCAAGGGGGAATGAGGGAAATTTTGCTCTCATCAGAGGTGGCTAGGAGAGGAAACAGCACATATACTCATTGGGGGTATAGACATCTAGAACAAGAAGGAGGAAAGGGGGTCAGGGGGAAGGGGGGAAGTGAGTGATGGAGGAGTGGATGGACTGTGGGGGGAGAGTGGTCAGATACAACACATTTTCTTTTGAAATTCTTATAAAGGGCTGGGATTGGATGGTCTGTTTGGGCCCATAGGGCTGGGTGGATGCTGGGCCTGGGGTGGGGAGGTTTGTGGGCTCGGGGCCTCTTGGCCCCAGGACTGGGGATCTGTCTGCTGTGCAACTCAGCTACCCTACAGCACATTGAAGAAGAGGGACAGAGTGAAAGGAGAGAGAATATATAGTATATGGTACTGGGGAAATATGAATGGAGGGAGCTGGGATCAGCAATGGCAACAGTGGAAAAATATGGAAGTAGCTTTAATGATGGACTTATCATTAAGAATGTGATCCAGGGGTGGCTAAGTGGTACAATGGATAGAGCAATGGCCCTGGGGTCAGGAGTACGTGAGTTAAAATTTGACCACAGACACTTAATAATTCCCTAGCTGTGTGGCCTTGGGCAAGTCACTTAAGCCCATTGCCTTGCAAAAAAATAAAAGAAAAAAAAAGAGAGAGAGAATGTGATCCACCCATGACAGAGCTGGAGGTGTTGCAACACCAACTGAAGCACATTTTGTATTATTATTATTTTTTGGGGGGGGGTGAGGTTTGCTGGGCAAATGGGGCTGGGTGGCTTGCCTGGGGCTGCACAGGTGGTTCATTGTTGGGTGTCTGAGGCCAGATTTGGACCTGGGTGCTCCTGGCTCCAGGGCCAGTTCTCTGTCCGCTGCTTCACCTGGCTGCCCCTACTATGAGTATTATTATTATTTTCTTTTATTTTGTGTCTTCTTTTGTTTTTTGCAGGGCAGTGGGGTTAGGGTGGCTTGTCTGGGGTCACACAGCTGGGTGATTATTGGGTGTCAGGGGCCGGATTTGGGCTCAGGTGCTCCTGGCTCCAGGGCCGGTTCTCTCTCCATTGTGCCACTTGGATGCACCTATTATTGTTATAATTATTATTTGTAATTTTAATTTTAATTTTTTTCTCTTTACTTTATTGCTCATGTGGGTCTATATTTCTTGGTGGGGGAGTATTATGTTTACTCTTAATCAAGAATATTTTTTAAAAAATCATCTGTACAAAATAAGAATAAATAAATAAAACAGAATTTGACCTAGATGTATAATTCTTTAAAAAAATATACTATAGTCAGAATTGAATCACAAAATGGAGTCAGTGTCGTTCACTCAATTCCCACTACCACTTACTGTTCTAGTTCCCTCATTTCTCTCTCTCTCTCTCTTTCTCTCTCTCTCTCTCTCTCTCTCTCTCTCTCTCACACACACACACACACACACACACACACACAGCATCCTTAGGTAAATATAATATTCTTCAGAATAATTCAAGTATGTACAGTATATCTCTAGCCTACCTAATTATATTTTTGTGAGTCTCAATAATTTCCCAAACTACAGGGTTCAAAGACTACAATATAGACATTTTCTTTATTGTATTTTCTTCTATATAGCATTCTTTCTAATGTTGCACTCAAATACTAAAATGTCAGTCCCTATTCCTAGCCCTTTCTTTAAAAAAAAGTCAGATTTTATACTTTAGGAAAGAAGGTGAACAGATTAAGAGGAAAGTATATATGTGTATATGTGTGTGAGAGAGAGGAAGAGAGAGCAAGACAAAAACACACATAAATATATAATTGATGTTAAATACATAGACTTTCAGAGTCTATCAGAAGAAATTCTATGTCATTAAAGGATATAATTCCTTAAAATTATTCTTGTATAAAAATAAAAATACTTATTAATTAACCTAAAATATGAGACATATAATTAAGTTTGGAGGCAGACAGGTGACTCAGTGTAGTGAGTATTGGGCCTAAAATCAGGAAGATCTTAAGTTAAATCCATTATCAGACACATACTAGATGTATGACCCAGGGCAAATCATTTAAACTATGGTTGACTCAATTTCCTCATCTGTATATTGGGAATATTAGAAAACGAAGAAACAAAGAAATTCTTTCCAGGATTGTTGGGAGTCTCAAAGAAGATAATAATTGTATTTCTTACATAATGAGAATTATATAAATATTGTTTGTTATTTTTAGTATTGTTATATTACTCTGTCAGTTTCCTCAACTGTAAAATAAGGAAAATAACAGTAGCTATATTGGATCATTGTTGTGAAAATAAATTGATGATCCTTGGTCTTCATTATTGAAGAAGTCTGAAATGACATCACTGTTTGATACAAATTACAGCATGTTCAACTGTGCTGATCACACCAATATGAATTCAGAATGTTCTACCACAGGTTTGGCACAAAGTGTCCATATGAATACCTGGAGTAGTTATTCTAAACTTACATATGTTACATTTCCTTTGAAATCCTGTTTCCATTCTGCCTTGCACATATAGCACAGCACCCTTTATGATGAGGGCATGCCATTCTGGATTGTCCTGTACCAATGTCTCCCATGTTGTACAGTCAATTCTAAAGTTCATAAGAAAGATCTTCAGGGTGTTCCATTATTGTTTCTTCTGACTTCCTTGTGAACACATACCCTGTGTGAGTTCTCCATAAAATTGTCTTTTTGGAAAGTGTATTTCTTGCATTCTGCAAACATACCCAGTCCATTGTAGTTGAACACTTTCTAATAATGTTGGAATGTTAAGCAGTTTAGTTCAAGAAAGGACCTGATGATCTGGTATCTTTTCCTGACTGTGGATCTTCAGAATCTTTCTAGGACAATTTAAATTGATGTGATTCAGTTTCCTGACATGGCTCTGGTAGACTGTCCAGGTTTTAAAGGCATATAGCAATGAAGTCAACATGATGGCTCTATAGGTCTTCAGTTTGGTATAAGAACTAATCTCTCTTCTCTTACACACAATCTTTCAGAAGCTCCCAAATACTTAGCTAAGTCTGGAAATGTGTGTGTCAGCTTCACCATCAAGATGTAACTCCCTGGAAAGGACATTGACAAGTATTCCACAGTATTCAAAATTTCTCACTTAACTGAAATTGAAGGCTCAAAAAATGGACAGTGTGGTATTGACTGACGGAAAACCTAAGTTTTCTTGTTCACTGTCAGGCCAAAATTTGTATAGCCAGTGGAATATTGATTCATAATTTGTTGCATCTTAGCTTCAGAGACTGCATTGAGTGAATAATCATCTGCAAACAGAAGATCCCTCCATCCATTTTAATCTTGTTTTGAAGTTTTTCAAGTTGAATAATATATTGGCAGTGCCATAGCTGATCTTGATGTTGTTTTTTGCCCTTATTGAAGACATTTGACAACAAAGTTGAAAACACCATGCTAAAACATATGGTAGCAAGGTCATGGCCTTGTTTCACTTCATTGGTGACTGAGAAATCTTGAAAGCATCATCTTATCCTCAACCTGGGAAAGCAAAAATTGATATACAATACTGATGAACTTCTTAACAATAAAATTTTGAGAAAATTTTCATAAATTCTTACAACTGACAATATAAAATCATATCTACAAGTTTAGTATACAGTTCTCTGTTCTTGGCATTTCTCCTGGATTTGTTGGGCACCAAACATCGCCTTAACTGTTCCTTCAGTTTTTCTGAAGCCACACTGGCTCTTAGGAGGTGACCATTTCCAGGTGATGGATCACCCTATTGAGGAGAATTCTGGAAATAATCTTGTCAAAAAATACTAAGAGAGACTTCCCATCCTGGAATTGTGTTAGGACAGTCTATTCACTTTACCTTTATAGAAATGGATGATGAATTCTTGGAGGATGGCCTCTTAAGTCTGTATAACCTGGAAAATGTCACTCAGCTTTTGTATATGCAACAGAGCTCCCACCCTGTAGATCTTGGTTGGTATAGAATCATGTACAAGGTGCTTTGACAGATGAAAGAAGTCTAATGGCAGTCAAAATCTCTTGAATCCCATTGCGTTTTTCAGTGGGGAAAGAACCCTAAGACCTGGGTTGCCTGTATGCAGGATGGGGACTACAGTTCCCATTGTATCTGCACCTGTTGCTTCCTCACTTGCCTGTCACCAAAGAACTTTGAGATGAAAGGTAAAGTGGTATGGGTGACATCTTTTGATTTGTGCATAAATTGGATTTGTGAGGCAGAGTTGCATAAAGTCAATGGTCTCTTTCTTCCAAAGTCATAATAGTACAGTGGCAAAACTACTGGTAATGGCTGCAGGTACAGTGAATGATTCTGGTGACTTCTATGTATAAGCTAGTTCTAAGCACTTCACAATGATTGCTTCAGCTGCCTTCACGGTTGTTGGAACAAAGTGTTCTCATTTCTCCATTTCATAACTGGAAGACTTCACATGGTTGGGGTTTACACCATTTCCCCCACCCCCACTAACTCATCAATGATTTTGAGATACCCTTGGATGCTCTCAAACTGGGTTTAACCCTTCTGCTGAAATGGATTATGGAGGTGTGGCCACTATGTATCTATAGAAGCTACAGCTTCTTTCAGCAACAGGTGAGAGTCAGGTAGACTTCAAAATTGAAAAACAGTCCTGAAAAGGGCTCAACAGCCCTCATAACAGAAGTGCTAGTCTGCCTGGAATACACTCTATACCCCTGTGGAGTATGAAAGGAATTAGCCACAGTCTTGTTACAGTATTGGTTTTTAATAAATGTTTGTTTCCTTCTCTTTGTTCTCTGAACAGAGCATGGTAACACAAGGTCACTGAATATAGCCCTCCAAAGCTAATTTAAATGCATTTTCAGCATGTCAGAGTAAAATGGTTTTAAATAGACATTTCTATGAAATAAATTCACTTCCCATGTTTTCCCTAGAGAATATATTGACAACCATATGAACACAGTGAGGGGGACTGTTATTTGCTTATCTAAACCTACTGTGTGGGGAGTAGGTAGGCAGTTACTAATTCCTTACAAAGTTATTAATTCATTAGAAAGTAACACTAGATATTTATGGTATTTATACATTGAATTAGCAAAATCACATCAAAAATAAAGAGCTAGAATAGAATACAGGTATCATCTCATTTACATTTTTTAATTTTGTAAATAAGAAAACTAATACCAATAGTCCTTAAAAGGTAGCACCAGTTTTGAGATCACATTCATAAACCCTGCTCCTCTGGAATAAATGACTAAGTATCAAATGGATTCATTTGTTGATTGTACCAACTGTATCCATTTGTATTTCCTGTATTAGGAGGTACAAAATATATTTCCTACTTACAAGAATTTTCAGATCCATACAACAAAACAATGAAAATCCCCACTGACTATATTTTTTCCCTACTATATCTCTATGTAACTCTACCACTTGATTTGCTACTGAAGTTAATAGTAACTTGACCCAGATGAATGAAATGAAATGTGGCAGCCAACAAGAATCCATGTAATAAAAGGTGTGAATTTGAAACAATCCCTTTTTTTGTGATAAGAGACAACATGGTTCAGGAGACAATCATAACTAGATAATTATAAATCTACAGCTGTGATGAGAGTTTATCAGTTACACTCTCTGAGTTTTAAATATTGTTTCACTGTTCAGTTTCTACAT
The DNA here is from genome assembly GCF_037893015.1 of Macrotis lagotis. Taxonomy (NCBI): domain Eukaryota; kingdom Metazoa; phylum Chordata; class Mammalia; order Peramelemorphia; family Peramelidae; genus Macrotis; species Macrotis lagotis. The sequence continues at coordinate 549,581,140 of NC_133658.1, forward strand.
GAAAGGATGCATTATGCTCCCATTGAGGCTTCTTGATTTATTGGGGAAAATAATAAGTATTTTGAAAAATGGGCTCAATGAATACTAGTGAAAAAGACCAAGAGAGCACAGAAGGAAATGTTACAGGCGGCTGGGTAAATAATACATTTAAAATCTGTCTTCATACAAAAACCCAATTTATTATATATGCTAATAGTACCCCAAGGGTTAATCCCTACACACTTTCTGAATTAAGACATTCCTCAAATATCTGTTTTTTCTTTCTCATAATAAATCATGTAGTATTTAAAGGAATCTCTGCTAAAAAAAAGCCTAAACTATTTGAATATGGATTTTACAAATGAAAAAGTGCAAGAAAAAAAGGAATCTTGCTCTCAGTTTTTGTTCATAATGGTACATGGCTCATTTTTTTTTCTTATGGTCTGCATTTTTGGAATGGTATGTCTAAGTGTCTTGGTTTATATTAAAATATGACAAAATTCTTTGACCTAGGCACTACTAGTCGAAAAATCTCATTGATTTATATTGATCATAAGGGACAATAAGAGTTAATAAGATATCTCAATTATTATTGATATTTCAGAAATGCAATTTTTTCCAGTTATATATGATAATTCAACCAAAAGCAAACAAATTCCACTTTTGGTCTTTTGAGTTCACAAATTAAGGACTAGGTGAGAATGGTTTCCAGTTAGTGAATCAATGGTTTGTATGTAGGCAGCTTTGTCTAAGGCTTTTGAAAATACTGTTTTTTAACTAATTAAATCATTCCTCTGTGTTTTTGTTTGAAACATAAATCTGCTTAACAATGTTTTTCATTGTAGCAATACGCAAACTTTTTATAAGAATCATCATAATTTCCAAAATTAATTTTCCAAACAAATTCAATTATTTTGAAATTAAAAATACTTTAATAAAAGGATTTATCTTCATTAAGTAGGACAGTTACATTTTAAAATTCATTTTTAGTAGGAAAAAACAAAGTGTGTTTTCCTCCATTTTTCTTTCCCATTTGTCCTCCTGCCTATGAACAGAAATTACCACTTATTTGCAGTTGTGATTTCTTGCTTCAGAAATGTCACTGTTTGATAGGTATAAATAAATCAGTGTAATCGAGTCAGAAGAAGTCACCGAAGATTCTGCTTTGGTCTTTCTTAAGTGAAATCACCAATAATAGATAAAAGTTTCAATTTTACATATTGAGCTAGACAGACAATCTGCTTGCACTCAGAATGACCTGGTCTCCTAAACATTTTCTAGGCTGAATATATCTTTCAACAACCAATATTTCCAATTATCCTAGTCCCTTAGACATAGCATTGTAACTAGTTTTAACTTTAAATGATTTTGAAGTTTATATTTACTTATTAACTCATGATTCACTTGTTATAAAGCATATGAAGTCTCTCTAAGTCTCTAGACACCACCCAAATGACTGACTAATCTCCTCAGTGGAGCTGAAGCCTTGTTTGCAAATTTTCCTTGTCTTTATTTCCCATTCACGATCCAATCTATGATTTTGACATCTCTTTTGTTTGACTTTTATCTCTCTAATAAGTTCCCACCTTTTGTCCTTCTTTTCTATCTTAGTATTGAAGCTAATGCATTTCTTTTTTTATTTTAACTGATATTTTATTTGAGATGCATTTTAGGAAAATTTTCCAACATTCATCCATATGCATATGCATATTTTTAAGTTACATAATTGTCTTCCACCTTCCTTTTCCATGCCCTTTCCCTCTGCAGTAGCAAACAGGTAAATATTGTACATACACATTTCTGTTAAACATGTTTATAGATTAGTCATTTTCAGTATGAGGATTTAGAATTAAAGGAAAAGAAAGAAAACCATGAAATAGGAAAGAATACATAAGAACTTTTTTTAAAAAGTGAATATAGTGTTCATCAGATTCTGAAGGGGCTTTGGTTGTTGTTTGTTTGGGTTTTTTTGTTTGTTTGTTTTTCTTCCTCTAGGGATAGCATTAATTATAGTTTGTCTTCTAGGCTTGTCTCAGCTCTCTGAATGGCTGAGTGGAGCTACTTCCATCAAGCTGATCATCTCACAATGTTGCTGTTAATATGAACAATGTTCTCTTGGTTCTGCACCCTTCACTCAGCATCAGTTCCTGTAATTCATTCCATGTTTCTCTAGAGTCTGACCATTCATAGTTTCTTATTGAAAAATATTATTCCATAGCATTCAAATATCGTAACTTGTTCAGCCATTGCTCAAATACATTTGTTTACCAAATCCTGTGTGTGTATTTGAGACTGACATAGAGGTAGAGAGGCATATAGAGAAAATCTCAGAGGAAGAAATGGAGAATCTTGGTTTTCTTCACCATCTTCCCTGCATCTTTGCATATTCTTTTTTAATATATTCCACTTATGAAAATAGTAAGTTCTACCTCATTTCTTAAATATCATATTTCATTTTCCCTTCCATTCTTCTTTTCTAAAGGCTAATAAATAGGCAGAGCCTAGATGGTGGAGCAAAGGCAGGAATTACCTCAAGCTCTTCCACAAAACATTTCAAATATCTTTGAATATTTATTCCCATCAAGTTCTAGAGTGACAGAACTCACAAAAAGACTGAGTGAAACAATTTTCCAGCCCAAGATAATTTGGAAAATTGACTTTTATATTGTCTCACTATGTTGGAGTGAACTGACTCCAGCTATCCAAGGAATAAGGAATAGACCAAGGGGCACCTGGGTCTCTAGCAATGCCTGAGTCTGTTGTAATTGTGGTAGTTTCTAGACCTCTCAACCCAGGGATTGCAAAGGACAACAGGAAAGGTCACCAGGAAAATTCTGCTGCACCAGCGAGAGCAGAGTCCAGTGCAGCTTAGGCAATAGCACCCTGACCCCAAGGGACTAGGAGCAGGTTTCAGGAGCCACCTCACAGAGAACCACCCAGCAGCTGCTTCCAGAATACTCAGCTCACAGACCAAAAGGGGTTCAGGGAAGATTGCAGAGGTCTCTTTTCTATCACTGAGGTAGAATTCTATTGCTGCCCCCATACTCAGAACCAGGTCACAATCTAGGGGCACAGTCTTACGAAAGAAGCAAAAGCACAACAGAGTTTACTGCCTGCAGCAGAGCAGGGTCCCTCTTCACAAATCCAAGACAGAGCAGTCATAGACTCTCAAAAGACCTTGGAGGAATCAAAAATGTTGCAAAACTCCTCAAAAACTTGGTGTGTCCTTCCCCCTGGAAGCAGTCCCAACTTAACAAAGGATTAATATCAAGTCATAGGTTGGGGAAATGAACAAACAGCAGAAGAAAAAAAAATATCTATTTTTATAAAGAATTATACATTCTCAGAACCATAACATAGTCAAAACTTCTGCATCCAAAACCTCTAAATAAAATAAGAATTGTTTTCAGGCTGTGGAAGAGCTCAAAAAAAATTTAGAGATTTTACTTTTCATATCCTTTGATCATTTGTCAATTGGGGAATGGCTTATTTTTTTTTTTATAAATTTGACTCAGTTCTCTATATATTTTAGAAATTTGTCCTTTGTCAGAAACCCTAGCTATAAAAATTGTTTCCCAACTTCATTTATTTTGATCATGGTTAAAATGGTTTTGTTTGTGCAGAAACTTTTTAATTTAATGTAATCAAAATTATCTATTTTGTTTTTTTTTAACTGTTCTCTATCTTTTCTTTGGACATAAACTACTCCCCTTTCTAAAGATATGACAGGTAAACTATGCCTTGTTCTCTTAATTTATTTATACTATTGTTTTTTATGTCTCAACACTGTACCCATTTTGACCTTATCTTGGAATAGGGTGTGTGATGTTGGTCTAATCCTAGTTTCTACCATACTATCTTCCAAGTTTCCCAGAAGGTTTTTTTTTTTAATCCAAGAGTAAGTTCTTATCCCAGCAGCTGGATTCTTTGGGTTTATCAAAATGTAAAATAATATAATCTTTTCCTCCTGCCTCTTTTGTATCTAATCTTTTCCCCTGATCTAACACTCTATTTCTTAGTCAGTAGCATATAACTTCTAGGTCTATATTCCACAAGAGGTGAAATATCGAAAGAATCTATATGTAAAGGGAGATTTATAGCAGTTCTCTTCTGGTGGTGGGGAGCCACATACTGAGGGGATAACCTGCAGATGGAGAGTGGCTGAACAAATTATGATGTGTGAGATGAAATACTGTTCTGTTATGGGAAATGATGAACAGGATGCTTTCAGGAGAAAGAAAAAAAAACAGAAGATGCAATAGGAAATGTACATTAATCAAAGTAATATAAATATTGCAGAATAATCAGCTATGAATGACCTATCTTTCCTCAGCAGTGCTGTGATACAAGAGAACTCTGAGTACTTATGATAAACAATTCTATTCATCCCAAAGATCTAGCTAATCGTGCCCTAATACATCCTGAAGCATATTTTTTTTGAAGTTTCTCTTTTTTGTGGGGCTTTGGGGTTATGTTTACTTTTACACCATGAATTTGATAAAGTTTTTCATGGCTACACATTTGTAACCTACACTAAATAACTTGTTTTCTCTATATGGGGGAATGTTGAAGTTGTTTATGCATTTGACTGGGGAGATTTAAAAAAAATAAAATAATCTTAAAAGCTAATAAACAGAAAACCTGAAACCATATCCAAATTCTGTGCATATTGCTTAACCTCTGGTTCTTTAAAAGTAATAATTGTCAATAGATAATTGTCTCCTCTTTCTCTGTCCAGTGTAAGAAATTTATCACCATTTGCTCAATTCCAATTGCTCAAGGATTTTTCTTGATTTCTGTATTTGCCTTTCTGGGTTTCTAGGCAGTTATGATGTTTCTATCAGGAATTTTTCCAAATCCATTATTCTATTGAAATCCATTTTCCCTGTAGATTTATATCATTTTTGGGTAACTTATTGTTGTCCTTAATCGTTATTTTTTTTTTTTTTTACTTTTTGGAAATCTAATAAAGTTCTAGTATTAAAATGGAAAGTTCTTCAGAAGCAACTTTGCCCAAAAGAAGGAAGGAGATTAAGTAGGTTTTCTCTGCCTCAAAGCTCTAGATTTTGGCTATGGTATCCCTTGGAATTTACAATTTGGAGTGTTTTTTAAGAAGCAATTGATGGATCTTTTCTATTTCAACTTTTACTTCTGATTCTAAGATTGATGAATTATTTTGTTTGTGAGGGGGAAAAAAGGAAGATTGGAAATCCATTATTTTTACAATGATGTGTCAGGAGTTTAATGATTTCCAAATTAAGTCCTTTTAAAATATTTTTAGATTAGTTGTTTTACATAACAGTTACCTTAAATTTACTTTATTTTTTTTAGTTTTTTTCACTAAATTTTCCATTTTCAAGTGTTCTCTTCTATTTTCAGGGAGTGCACTACTTTGATAAGGTTTCCTTATTTTGTTTTGATCTATATATTCTTCTTCCATTTTATCCCTCCTGAGATTTCATTTAATTTTAATTTAATTTTTTTTTTGCTTCTTTCATTTCTCTAAGCAGCTATTGTACCTTTGTTTTTTTTAACTAGGCCATTTTTTTTCTACAGATAGTTTTATTGTGAAAATGCTATGTTTTTCTTTGTTTAACTCTTGAATTTCTGTCAATTAACAAGATATCATGATCTTAAGTATTTTCTTCCATTTATTATTCTTCTACCCATTTATATTAATTCTTAATTTTTTTCTTTGATTGGATCATTGTGTCAAAGCTATGTCCCCTAGCAATAATGAATAAGTGGGATAGTATGTTATATAATCATATCTTATATTCTGCGTGTAATTTTATCTTTTCACTTGGATTTACTATCTTATACTGAACCTACTTTCTTCTACAAGTCCTGACTTCTCTCTTAGGTTCCTGATTATCCATTATTCTTACTGACATCAATATGAATATGACTCCTACTTGCATAAGCACCCAATTGGAAGTTCGTTCTATCCCCTGTGATATTCTTGATTGAACCCAGATGAATCTCGAATATGATGAAAATTATAAGAAGGTCTTATCTCTTTGTACAGTGATGTACAAGGACTTGATTATGTATTGTATTTTGCTTTGAATGGGCAAGATCAAAATGCACCTTTTGCCTTAATTATCATAGTTCAGAATTTGATTCAAATTGGTTTTCCCCACCATGAATTTCTGTTTTGCTAAAATGATCTATAAATTCTTAAACTTCTAATTAGGATGAAGATAAGAAAAGCTGTAGAGAACCTCAACTTCTTTCACTTCACAGATACCACCACAGAAAAGATATGAAAATCAAAGAGAAACATAAGTATTTAAAATAGAAAATTATTCATTTTTCTCTTAATAATCATGGAATGGACATTCAAAAGATACACATTCACTGAACCTACTTGACTTGATCTTTAACAGTTTACTTTTAAAAATTAAATTTTGTCCTAAAACCCCAAATTTTCATACCACACAATTTATCTGATTTTAACATCTTGCAGGATTTACTTAGGGCTCCCTTGATTTCTACATAATATCAGGAGACCTATTTGGAATGTTGGGTGTTACCCTAAGGCAACCATACTGCAGGCTGTTATCAGTCTTAAAGAATAAACATATGTGGTTTGATTCAATTCTGTATCTCTAGAGGCATTACTCTGGAAAAGTAAGATCCAAAAGAATGAAAGTAAGATTTTCCTGAAGAAAATTCACCATCCAAAATATGTGATTCTTCTATTTCTGACTAGCTTTATTGTTCCTATATAGTCCTCCTCAACTGTCATCTTATCACTGGGTTTAGAAAATTTGTATCTGTTTCCATAACGAATGATAAATGTGAGATAACCTCATTAAAACTCTATAATTCAAAATTTTATTTCAAATCCACTTTTACAAAACTTTCATTTGCATTATCTCATTTATGAAATATTAGAATACATCTTTGCAGAAAGTAACACAGTTTTATTTAAATATAAACTAAGTAATCTGGTATTATTGAGACTCTATTTTTAATTTTCATTACCTTATATCTGTGGTCCTCAAAATAGTTGGCTTTATCTACCAGGTACTTCTACCAATTTTTCTACTAGTTACAGTACCAGAATACAACCTGAAGAAATTAAATGTTAGAGTAATCTTGCGTTTGAAAAGTTTTTTTTTTTTTTATAAAGGATTCCAATGGCTAAAATCAATAGCAACAGAAGAAAGCATTCATCCATCATATGTTCTCACTCATAAAACCTAACACCTATTTAAGAGATGGAAGGAAGAAGGCACTATGATTTTTTTAGATAATGTGCTGATTTAAACCCTCAGGAATGCTCCCCATTTTAGGTTCTGGACCACAACTTTTTGTTCATATTATCTTGTTTTTCTCCTTGTTTAATAATAAGCCTGATCATATTGTTATTTGCTCTGCTTTGGAAATTGGATTTTACTTGATTCAGGACAGGTGACCAATTTCAACTTCTTTTCAAGGCATTTTTTTCTTCTTTTTTTTTGAAGTAGAGCAATTACAAATATCAGCATATTTGTTGTTTTGAGGAATTGCTGGTAGTTTTAAACAAAATGGGAAGTGAGTGATTTTGTTGGAGGCAGAATGCTTTCCTCCTGACAGTCATTCATTGCATAAAAGGTCCAGCAGTCCTTTTCGAAATAAATCAGGAGACTTTTGACTTTTTTATCTTTTTTTCCTACATTTCCCTTAGTCTTTTTTTCTATGGAAATTCTAGAAAAGCAGAGAAATTTTGTTCCCATCCAGAATGTTGTGGGACTATAGAAACACTATTTTAGAGATTGCTATCGTATAGTTTGTTATTATACAAAGATATTAAGATGTGGAATACGAATATGTTGATCTTTGCAGATGAATGCTAATAGTTTGGTTTTATAAAAGACAAAAATACAGTAAACCCATTTAATACATGTTTATATAAGAAAATTTAAGTAGAGAATTATAGTATGTTCTGGTTGAAGCAGTTTATTAAAAATACCCCCGCCACAATCTTTACTGCATAGATAAAGCAAAAGTTCGAATTTTATTTTTCCTATCAAATTATCTGTATTCTTTATATTCAGACAAAATAAACTATTGTAATCAGTCTAATGTTGTGAAGCATCATCCAAGAAAGAAGGTATTTCTTACCTTGATGACGTCAAACAAAATAAACTCAGAATTTGGTTTAATATATTTTTTCAATATGCTTTGAATTTTTCAATAAATTCTGCTTACTTTATGTTATTTGAAAATTTCGGGGGCAGGTAGGTGGTGTAGTGAGGAGCAGCTAGGTGGTATAGTGAATAGAGCACAGGTTCTGGAGTCAGGAGATCAAGTCTCAGACATTTAATAATTACTGAGCTGTGTGACCTTGGCAAGTCACTTAATCCTTGCAAAAATAAAAATAAAAATAAAATTTTAAAGTATGTTACTTAGGCAAAATAAATTATACCAACTCCATTTTAAAGCTGGTGAAACTAAATTCTGAGAATTTAATTCACTTCTAAATGTCACATGACTAACAAGTGATAGAATAAAATTAATAATTTTAGATTCGTGGATTATTTTTTGCTTTAATTTTAGTTTTTCCATTATTCTGCTCCAATTAACATGATAGTCAAAGATATCATTTTTACATTTTTAGAGATTCATTCCAAAGTGTATACAAAGTATTCTGCATGACATTTGAACTATAATACAATAATTTGCAGAAACTTGAAGTACTTGATATTTATTTATGATTCCCAATTTGATATATTTTAATAAATTTGATTTATTTTCTAATCCTAATGAACATTATTTTAATGCACTTAAATGCATTATTTTTAAATGGAAATCCATAGACTTGCACCTCCTGTTAAAGGCATCTGTCACAAAAATAATTAGGAATCCATGATCTAGATAAATGTTGTGAAAATACTCCAAACTTAAATTTAAATAATAGATTTAAAATAATGCCATCCTACAATTCTGTATGACCTTAGGGATAACAAAACATTTGCATAACAAAACCTTTTTTGTTAATGGTACAAGCATATATGCATATATATATGTATATATGAGAAAATATACATGTGTATACACATATACATATATAGCATATACATTCAGCTGTATAGAGACACACACACATACAAACACACACATATCTTGTAGGGTATGTTTGTATAATCTCTCTAGATACATACATAAAATATATACATTTATTTTTATAAAACTTAGAGGTATTTATTAATTTAATAAATATATATTAAGTGTTCATTTTATGTTCAAATTTGCTAAAAAGTGGAGTTAAATGAAAAATTGTTCCATTCTTAGGAGATTTCATTGTTTTGTATGTATCTATAACACACAGTGTGAAGTGGAGTTTTCATTCACTCCTCAACTATTAAATGAGTCCCTAGTATTCATTCTTCATTCTTCATTTACCATAGAAAGACATAATGACTGCCATGGAGCCAATGATTTGGAGAGACATTTCAGGCATCTATAGTCAATTGCAAGAATTAGGTCCTCTATTTAACTCAGCAATGAAACACTACAGTCTTCAAAGTACTGCAATTCTGAAACATTTAAATGGAAATGGAGAGGTGGAGGTTAAGTATAAACAGGTCAAAAGTTGTTTCAAAAAATGTATGATTTAGGAGAACTGGTAAAAAAATGTAATCAGACATAACTGGTCACACAGTAGGAACTAGGCACCACAGATCAACAACTTCTACTGATATCCACTGACTATTATAAGAGAATTTCATATGAAGGAGATTCTGGCTCCCTTTAAGTAACAATTTTGTAATCAAACCAAGATATGTACTAAACCAGAACTCTTCAAACATTTCCCATAGATACTCCATAACAAACTATATCCTTTCTTGCCTTAAAAACTTAATAAACTTATTAACAGTTCATCTCCTTTTCTCTCACTTAGGTAGGTGGGTGATGAAGTGGATAAAATAAGGAACTGAGGCCAAAAGAACTGAGTTTGAATGCTGCCTCAGACATTTTTTAGGTGAGGGACCCTAGGCTGTCGTATAATCTTTATGTGTGGAATTCCAGGTATGTCACATAATCTCTATCTCTTAGGGTTTTGTGAGAATTAAGTGAGTTAACATGTTACATGAAGTATTTTGCAAACATTTATACTATGGAAAACATTGCATTATAAATACTATCTACTATTTCTCTGTTTGTAATTTCCCTACTCCCCAATCCCACCAACTTTTTGATTTAAATGTTTAGGGAACTCTGAATTTTTTAAAATGCTCTATCAAAGTAATTCATCAATTATTCTGCAGTTTTTGTTCTGGAGAGTATCCTAGGGAGCAAAAAATGTTATGTGATTTGTCTATAAACATGCAGTTGCTTTATTCAGAGGTAACAATTGAAGGCAGGTTTTCCTGAGGCCAGATCTCTATCCACTAGACCATGATACTTCTAATTGATCTGGGAAATATTCCAAAAGTATATGTAGGGAAGATAAATAAAACAATGGATTTGCATTTCAGGTGAATTAAACTAAAGTGATCAAAGTTTCATAGGTTATTGAGCTAAGATGAATGGTTTCCATACAACTTAAATTATTAGTATATTTGTAATTTATTGTATTGGCTGGAAATTGCTACTTGATTGCAGAATTCAGTTGTTCAGTTCTATTTTTCCTTCTACCTCTCTGCCTGCAGTGCATAACAAATTTGGATTATTTGGATATTTTAATATGGAATAATAATTATTGAGGCTTAAGAAGCAAAATAAATTAGATTAGAAATAATCTAATAGGTCAGATCTAATGGTCTTTCTGAATGCTTATCCTTCTTAAAGTAACTACTGCCTTTCACATTAACATCTAACACTGGATACTTCCTCCTCTCTAAGTATTTGTGCTACTGTTTTCTCCTTGTATATCTCCTACCTGTTTGACCACTCAATCTCCCATGTTAGTTCTACATCCTTGCCATGCCCACTCATTCTCTGCCTCACAGTATTCTCCTGTGTTAAAATTAATTATCTGAAATGAAAAGAAACTGAGGACAAAACAACTGAGCCATTTATGATTTAATTTGTAAAGCTAGTATTTGCATATCAAATCAGGTTTCCTGACTCCTCAGAGACCCAGAATGATTCATTGAGCTGATTTTTATAACAGAAAAGAGAAATAAATAGAGGAATAAAAAATGACAGAACCTTGTTTGGAACATAATTCAATTGGACAAGACAGGTCATGGGACTAGTTAGCTTCTCTCCTAACCCATTATTCCTTGACTTACATTTGTTGCCTTTTTTGTAGACAAAAAGAATACAGGAAAAGAGGAACTTGTGCTCATTCCCCAACTTCCTTTGAAAATTCCTTTACTCACTCAGAGTCTGGTTCAAGATAAAAAGGGGAGCTTATCCACTAAGACTAGCAAAAGGAGCTTAACCTTTCCCTAACTTTCCCTGTCTCCAGCTGTCAGAAAGGGAACCCTGGCTTCTGGTCAGCACCATTTTCTGCTAGAAAGGAAATTCTAGCCTTCAAAAAGCCATATAATACTAGGATATTTTTTATTCTTTCACATTATCTGCTACTAAATGATAAAATTTTATCAATATATCTATTCACTAAATCTTTATATATTAATGTTTTTTTCCTTCATTTTCTAAAAAGACAATGACATCAGGGAGGTCATGCCACAAGAATGTAAACTGGATTTGAGTGAGGGGGAAACTGTACTGAAATATCAGCTTCACTTTCTCCTTAAGAGCCATCTTGATCTACATATGCAATATGATGACTGGAAATGGCCTGGATGTAAGGTAGTCAGGGTGGGGACTTGCCCAAGGTCACACAGATAGGAAGAGTCAAATGTCTGAAGTCAGATTTGAACTCCATTCCTCCTTGACTCCAAGGCCTGTGTTCTATCCACTGTGTCACCTATCTGTTCCATATTAATTTCAATACAGCAAAAATAAGGTTTCTCCTCTATCCTGTTCAAGAGCTTCTGTCTTGATGCACAGCAGAGGAGGTGAAGATGTAGAGGGTGGAATAGGGTAGGGTAGGGTAGGGTAGGTTTTGGGGGACAGGGCCATTGGGTGTCAGCTCCCTGGGCTTGTGGCTGCAGAAAGTAGCATCTGGACTGTGCCTGATGGGATGTAGACACTGCTGGGCAAAGAGGACCCCAAGTTTTGGGGTGGAGGAACTAGTCACCACCTTAGACTTTCCTCTTTGACTTTTTCTGAGACTATAGTTCCCTGACCATCCTGAGTCTGCAGAGGGCCAGACTGGGCCTCTCTAATGGGATACTGATGAGACTTCCTGGTCAGAGTCCCTTGAGACCCTCTGGGTTGTTCTGGTAGAAGGACTCGGCACCTGTCTAATAAACAAGGCAGCAAACAAAGTGACCCAGATTCTCTTTTTTTGGTGGTTTCACCCTGGTGAAAGGGGACATCTATATGGGTACATATAGATCCCCTAGGGCAGAGGGGGAGATAATAGTCTTCTGACCTACCTGGCAAGGGGAGTCACTTCACTTCACTGTCCTGTGTTTTGGGGTTTTTTTTAGGTTTTGGCAAGGCAAATGGGGTTAAGCTTGCCCAAGGCCACACAACTAGGTAATTATTAAATGTCTGAGACCAGATTTGAACCCAGGTACTCCTGACTCCAGGGCTGGTGCTTTATCAACTGTGCCACCTAGCCACCCCCATATCCTGTGGTTTTTGCTGAAATAACTAACCCATAAATCCTAGGACTGATTGAGTCTTCTGTGTGGCCTATAGTTGTCTCTCACTGGTATCCTCTTAGGGTAGCTAGGTGATGCAGAGGATAGAGCCTTGGCCTTGGAGTCAGGAGAATGAGAGTTCCAATCCAGTCTCAGCCCCCCCTTTTTTTAATTGTTATTTTATTTTTCTAAATATATATTATGAAAATTTTACAAAATTCATTCATATGCTTATGTATATGATTACGTTACCTAATTTCTTTACACACTCTCTTATCATTTAGTAGAAGATAATTTGAAAGTATAAAAAATACTCCCCTGAGACAAAGAGTGAGATTAATATTGTCCATACACATTTGTTTTAAAAATGTTTACAGAGTAGTCATTTTCCTCATGAGGTATTAGGATTAAGGTAACGAAATACATAAGAGACATTTTTCAAAAAGTGAAAGTAGTATAAGTGAAAGTAGTATTTATCCAAGAGAAAGGAAAAACAGTATTATTTGTACTGGGAAATGACTGGATGTAAAACTTCACTGTCATTAAAAATGTTGTTTTAAGATAAAGAGTAACGAAACTTGACAACTCACTGTCAAATTATGCAAAATAATTTATTGTAACAAAAATAGACAGCATCTATAAAGTTTAAATTTCAAAGATTTTGCTTTATTATATAAATGAGTAAATTTATTTTCTCAATTAGGTTGTAAGAACTTCTGGAACAATTGTTTTTCCACAGAGATGACATAGATCTTAGAAATACTGAAAAGTATATACATATATATAGTACATATATGTATATATATGCATATGTATAAATTTACATAAAAATGTAATAGAATGTTCTTTTCTGAGTTTATTCACTTTGGAGTTATATAGAGAGATACCTATAGTCATATCTATATACAACCTGATATATATGTGTTTATACTTATATAGTTACATATATAACTGCAAATTGAATATGTAACATATAAATTATTTATTATTCCAATTACATGCAAAGATAGTTTTCAACATTCATTTTTGGGTAAGATTTTGAGTTCCAAAATTCTACCCTTCCATCCCTTCCCTTCTTCTTCCCCTTTTCAATTAGTAATCTGTTATACATTTCAAGTGTTAAACATATTTCCATATTAGTCAAGCTTTGAAAGAGGAATTGAAACAAAAGCGAAAAAATGAGAGGACCAAAACAAACCCAAAACTTGAAAAATAAAACAAATTGAAAAAAATTGAAAATAGCAGGCTTTTGGGCAGCTAGGTGGCACAGCAGATAGAGCACCAGCCCTGAAGTCAGGAGGAACTGAGTTCACATCCAGTCTTAGACACTTAAAAATTACCTAGCTGTGTGATTTTGGGCAGGTCACTTAACCCCATTGCCTTGCAAAAAAATGAAAAGAAAAAAAAAAGAAAGAAATAAAATAGTAGGCTTTAGTCACTTTTTTAGACTCCATAGATCCTCCTCTGAATAAGCATAGTATATTCCTTTACATATCCTTGGTCACTGTCGGATTGAGAAGAGATTTCGTTATCATAGTTGGTCATCACACACTGTTACTATTAATGCATTGATGTTTTCCTGGATCTCCTCACTTCACTTAGCATGTAAATCTTTCCACTCTTTTCTGAAGTCTGCCCATTCATGATTTCATATAAGATATTGATATGCCACAATTTGTCATTCCCCAATTCTTGAGCATCTTCTCAAATTCCACCACAAAAAGAGCTGCTATAAACATTTTTAGATATTTTGGACTTTCTTCCTTTTTTTATAATCTCTTTAGGATAGAGACCTAGGAATGATATTGTTGGATTAAAGGGTTTGTGCAATTTTATTGCTTTTTAGACTTAGTTCCAAATTGTTTTCCAGAAAGTGTGTATACCTTAATGAAATTTCTCTTATTATCTCTTGTAGCTAATCCTTGTTGATAAAATATAGAAATGCTGAGGGTTTATGTGAGTTTACTTTATAACACACAACCTTGTTGAAGTTGTGGTTTCAAGAATTTTTTAGTTGATTTTCTAAGTTTCTTTAAGTACATAATCATGTCATCTGAAGAGGTATAGTTTTGTTTCCTCACTGTCTATTCTAATTTATTCAATTTCTTTTTTCTTCTCTTATTGCTAAAGTTAGCATTTGTAAAACAATGTGTTTTTTATTTTATAAAAATAAAGTTATTTAATTATTTTTCCAACTATATGTAAAGATAATCTTCAAAAATCTTTTTGTTAGATTTTTTTGCAAGGCAAACAGGGTTAAGTGGCTTGCCCAAGGCCACACAGCTAGGTAATTATTAAGTGTCTGAGGCCAGATCTGAACCCAGGTACTCCTGACTCCAGGGCTGGTGCTTTATCCACTGCACCACCTAGCTACACCTTCAAAAATCATTTTGATTGGTAAATTTTAAATTCTATATTTTTTCTCCTTCACCCTTCCTTCCTCTCTCCTCTAGAGAGAATCTGATATAGGTTATGCATGTATATCTGTGATAAGCAAATTTCCATATCAATCAAATTGTGAAAGAAGAATCAGAATTAAAAGAAAAAAATGAGAAAAAGTAACACAAATTTTAAAAATTGGAAATAGCATGCATTGATTTGTATTGAGATTCCATAGTTCCTTCTCTCAATTTATATATCATTTTCCGTCAAAGTCCTTTAGAATTGTCCTAGATTATGTACTTCTAAAAAAACAAGTCCATCATAACAGATTGTCATACAATGTTGCTGTTGGTGTGTAAAATGTCCTGTTCATTGTAATCAATAATATGCCAGTCTTTCCAATTATTCATAGAATTCTGACTGCTCATGATTTCTTATAGAATAATGGTTCTCCATCATATTCAAATAGAACAATTTGCTCATTTATTCCATAATGAATGGGCACTACATCAATTTTTAATTCTTTGCCACTTCAAAAAGAGCTGTTGTACATAGTTTTTTTGCACATATGGACTTTTTATTCTTTATTATATTTTTAAGATTACAGACCTGGTAGTGATATTGCTAGGTTAAAGGTTATACACAGTTTTAATGTCCTTGGGGCTTAATTTCAAATTGCTCCTCAGAAAGGTTGGATCATCACCAACAATGCATTAAGGATCCCAATTTCCTGCATCCCCTCCAACATTGATCATTTCTCTTTTTTTGTCACATAGATCAATTTGATATGTGTAAGTTGATACTTCAGATTTGTTTAAATTAAATTTCTCTAATGCATAACTATGTGGAGGAACATTACATTTGATTATAGATAGCTTGAATTTCTTCACCTGAATATTGCCTTCATATTGTTTGATCATTTATTAAGTGTTGAATGATATGTATTCTTACAAATTTGACTCAGTTCTCTATACAGTTTATAAATTAGTTCTTTATCAGAAATGCTAGTTATAAAAATTGTCAGTTTTCTACATTCTTTTAATCTTTGTTGCATGGGTCTTGTTTGTGCAAAATCTTTTAAATTTAATGTAATCAATATTATTCAATTTGAATCCCTTGTATAGTCATAAACTCTTGCCCTTTGCATAGTTCTGATAGATAAACTTTTCCTTGTTCTCTTAATTCATAGTATATCTTTTTATATCTAAAATATGTTTCCCATTTAGACCTGTCAATTTGGTATAGGGTATAAGATGTTGGTCTGTGTCTAGTTTCTGCCATGTTTTCCAAGTTCATCTAAATATTTTGTTGAAGATTGAGATCTAATGCCAGATGGTATCAAATAATAATTATTATAGCCATTTACTGCTTTTTTGTGAACCTATTCTATGCCATTGATCAACCACTTTATTTCTAGACAATACCAAAAGATTTTGATAACCCCTGATTTATAATCTAATTTTATATCTGCTACATGTAGTCTACCTTCCTCTGCATTTTTCCATTGATTTCCTAGAAATTTTTGACCTTTTTTTCTGCTATATGATATTTTTTACTACTTTTTCTAGTCCAATAAAATCATTTTTCATAGATTCATTGGTATGGCACTTGATAAATGAGTAGATTTTGATAGAATTATCATTTAGAGCATATTAGTTGAACCTTCACATGAACAATGGACATTTGTCCAGCTATTTAGACCTGATTACATTGGCGTGAAAAGCATTTTGGAATTCTTTTCTTATGGTTGGTAAGTGTGAATGGCAGGTATACTCCTAAGGATTTTATATTGTCTACAGATGCTTCAGTGGAGTTCCTCTTTCTAAATCTTTTTGCTGTGCTTTGTTGGAAAAATATAGAAATGCTGATAATTTGTATTGGTTTATTTTATAATGTACAACTTTGCTAAAGTTACTAATTGTTTCAAGTAGTTTTTTTAATTGATTTTCTAAGTATAGCATCCTATCCTTTGCAAAGAGTGAGGATGTTGTTTCCTCATTTACTAGTCCAACTCCCTCAATTTAATTTTCCTTCTCTTATTGTGATAACTAGCATTTCCTAATGCAATACGGAATAATAGTGGTGATAATTGGCATCCTTGTTTCAAATTTGATCTTAATAGGAATTCTTCTAGCTTATCCTCTGTACATAAAATGCTTGCTTAGTGTTTTAGATAGATACTGCTTAATGTTTTAAGGAAAACTCCATTCATACCCATACTATCTAGAGTTGTTTTTAATGGAAATGGGTGCTGTATTTTGTCAAAACTTTTTCAATATTTATTTGAATAATCTTAGGATTTCTGTTGGATTTGTTATTTATATGGTCAATTATGCTGTTAGTTGTCCTAAAAATTGAACCAGTTTGCATTCATGGTATAAATACTACCTGATCATACTATATTTTCCTGGTGATAACTTGATGTAATATCTTTGCTAATATGTTATTTAGAATTTTGCATAATTATTCAAGGGTGAAATTTATAATTTTCTTTTTGTGTTTTGACTCCTCATTTAGGTATCAGCATCAAGTTGGTGATATAAAAGGAATTTGGCAGATCACATTCTTCACTAATTTTACAAATATCTTATATAGAATTATCAGTTCTCTAAATGTTTGGTAGATGCTAAAATTTATGGGATGCAATCAAAGAAGTTTTTAGAAGAAATTTTATATCTCTAAAGGCTTATGAGACTTAAATAAAGAGATCAATGAATTGGGCACGTAACTAAAAATCTCCGATTAAATACAGAATTAGAAATTTTGAAAATCAAAGGAGAAATTGATGAAATTGAAAGTAAAACAACTATGAAAGTAATTAAGAGAGCTAAGAGTTTGTTTTATTAAAAACACTAAAATGAATAGATCTTTGGTTAAACTCATTAAAAAAAGAAACCAGTTGTCTGAAGCAAAAAATGAAAAGGGTATTCCAATGAGAAGGAAATTAAAGGAATCATTCAAAGCTACTTCAACTGTATGGCAACAAACTGGCATTATCAATGAATTTCCTGAATGTTTACAAAAATAAAAGCTACTCAGATTAACCAAAGAGGAAATAAAATAATTGAATAAAATTTCAGAAAAAAAGAAATTGAAGAAAGCTAAAATAGTCTCCCTAAGAAAAAATCTCCAGGTTCAGATGGATTTACAAGTGAATTTTATACAATATTGAAGAAAAAAATGAATTACAATTCTATATAAATTATTTTAGAAAATAGATGAAGGAGCTCTGCCAAATTTCTTTTATAACACCAATATGGTGTTGATACTTACTAAATCAGGAAGAGCTTAATCAAACAAAAGAAATTATAGACAAACCTCTATAAATATTCTATAATGAATATTGAAGTGAAATATTAGCAAAGTGATTACACCAAGTTTTTACAAGGATAAAACACCAAGATCAGGTAGAATTTATAGCAGATATGCAGATCACCATTTAGAAAATAATCAACATATCAATAAAAAAATAAGAGAAATAAGGGTGGCTAGGTGGTGCAGTGGATAGAGCACTGGCCCTGGAGTCAGGAGTACTTGAGTTCAAATCTGGCCTCAAGGTGTGTGGCCTTGGGCAAGTCACTTAACCCCATTTGCCTTGCCAAAAAACCCCTAAAAAATGAGAGGAAATAATATCTAAATAGATGCTGAAAAAGTTTTTAACAATACAGAACCCATTTCAAGTAAAACACTAGATGGCATAGGGATAAATGGAGTTTTCCTTAAAATTATAAGCAGTATCTATCTAAAACCATCAGCAAGCATTATAAATAAAGGAATAAATTAGCAGTATTTCCAGAAGTTCAGGGGTGAAAAAAGGATGTCCATTATCACATTATTATTCTATGTTGCGTTAGAAAGGTTAGGTTTATTGATAAAAGTAGAAAAAGTAAATGAAGGAAATGGAATAGGCAATGAGGAAGTAAAATTGTTATTCTTTGCAGATATGATGGTTTGCTTTAGTGAGCCCTAGAGAATCAACCTTGAAACTACTTGAAACAATGAACAACTTCAACAAAGTTGCAGGATATAAAATGAACCAGTAAAAATCATCAACATTTCTATATATGACCAAAAAAGCCCAAAAGCTGCAGAAAGAAAGAGAAATTCTATGTAATTAAACTTTATAAAACATAAAATACTTGGGAGTTTATCTCCTAAAACAAACGCAGATTCTGTATGAATATAATTACAAAATACTTTGCACACAAATAAAGTTTGAACTAAACAAATGGAAATATTTAATTTCTCTTGATTAGGCTGAGCTAATATCATAAAAATGGCAATTCTGCCTAAATTAAATAACTTATTCAGAGCCATTCCAATTAAACTACACAAAAACTGTTTTACAGACCTGGAAAAATAATAACAAAATTCATCTGGAGAACCTAAAAGGCATTATTGTAAAAGAATTATTGGCAAAGATTCAAATTAAGCATACCTACATTTACATAGTCTAAAACTTTATTATAAAGTTGCAGTCATGAAAACTTTCTGGTTCTGGCTAAGAAACAGAAGTGGATCATTGTAATAGAAGCAATGCTAATTCTAGTAATCTACTATTTGATAAATACAAAGACATTAGAATCTTGGATAAGAGCCCACTATTTTTTAGAAAATACTGGGGAAACTAGAAAATAGTATGGCAAAAATTAGGCATAGACTCATATCTCTCATCTATACAAAATAAAGTAAAAATGGGAATAGCAGTTACAAATAAAGGGTGATACCATAGACAAATTAAGAGAACTAGAAATACTCTTCCTGTCAGATCTATGGAGAAGGGAGAATTTTATGATCAAACAATAGATAGAGAATATTATAAATTGCAAAATCTGTGATTTCAAAACATTAAATTAAAAAATTGCAGAAATAAACCCAATACAGTTAAGATTAGAAGGAATGCAGAAAGCTGAAAAAGTTTTCACAAGTAGTATTTCTGATAAAAGGCTCATTTCTATATAGAAAACTGAATCAAATTTACAAAATTATCAGTCATTCTCCGATTGGTAAATGGTCAAAACATATGAATAGGTAATTTTCATATAAATAAATTAAAGTTATTTGTAGTCATTTGAAAATGCTCCGAATTATTATTGATTAGAGAAATTCAAATTAAAACAACTCTGATGAACCACTTCACACCTATCTTATTGACTACAATTATAAAAAAAAAGGAAAATGATCAATGTTGGAAAGAATGTGGGAAAATTGGGACACTAATGAAACGTTGGAGTGATGAACAGTCTCAACCATTCTGGAGAGCAATTTAGAATTATGTCTAAAGGGACATTCATTACTAAGTCTATATACCAAAGTGATCATAAAAAATGGGAAACATCGCACATGTTCAAAAATATTTTTAACACATCTTTTTATAGTGTCAAAGAATTGGAACTTGAGGGAATGCCCATCAACTGAGGAATGACTGAACAAATTATGATATTATGAATGTTTTGGAGTTCTATTGTTCTGTAAGAAATCAGGAATATTTGAACTTTAGAGAAGGATGGAAAGACTTGTATGAACAAATGCTGAGTGAAGTAAGCAGAAATAACTGAACATTATACACGTTAAAAAAAATAACAAGATGATGAACTATGAAGAAAGCAGTTCCTCACGACAGTTCAGTGATCAGGGCCAATCCTTAGACAACTATAAAGGAAAAATATTGTCCAAATTCATCAATAAAACTATTGAACAAAGCACACTATGTTCACTTTTTTAATTTTTTGTTATGTTTTTCTTTTCTTTCTCATGTTTTTCCTTTAGACTATTTAATGTAAAACTCACATTGGTCAAGGGCTCAGAAGGGGATCAGAAAGAATGACACAGGGACATCACACTGGCACAGGACTGCCCAGCATGGTGTACCCTCATCAGAGAGGATATGGTGCTTTATGAGCAAGGCAAAATTGAAGCTGGTCAAAGGACAGGACATAAGTAAATTTAAAGTAATCACCTTGGAGTTCTCATGGACTCTTTGTCTTTACCTGTGGTAAAACATTCTGAACTCATGTTATTCTGTTCAACCACACTGTGATATCATCGACCCATAATGCAATGAATGGTTTTGACATCTTTGATGTACTAAGGTTGTAGAACTCTACTACACTTGCTTCAACTGTCTTCATGAACATTGGTCAAAATTGTTCTCTGCTCACTCTGCAGTTTTCACATGCTCACCAATGGGGTTATTACTGGACTGTGGTCGCTGAGCTTGCTACAGCTTCTTGAATAATTAGCCCTTCAAAGGGCTCAGCAAGGACTCATACCAAAGGTACTAAATCTGTTAAGTATAAAAAATACAAAATAAATGGACTGAAAGAAAGGGGCATCAGGAATAGGTTCATGTTGGTGATACCTGAGTTGAATCTTGAAGGAAGCAAAGGATTATTAATGGTGGAACTGAGTAATGAAATGCCAGCATGGAATCTTTCCTTTGCAAAAAGCTAAATGTAGGAAGTGGAATGCCGAATTCAGGAAATAATGAAAACTCTCTCCCATTAAATTACTTGAAAGGGGTGTGTAAAATTAAGAAATATGAAATAAGACTATACATGCAGATTGTAGATAGTTCACAGTGCTCTGAATGTCTACCTGAGGAGTTGAACTTTTATTATGGGAGTTACTTTATAATTCCATTGGAGAATGTTTAATTTAATATTACTGAGAAAATATATGTTTGATTGATATAAATTTTTGAATGTCATATACATAAATCCTGGGCAGCTAAGTGGTATAATGTATAGTGGAGAGAGCTCCAGCCCTGGAATCAAAAGGACTGAGTTCAAATCTGAGCTCAGACCTTTGACACCTACTAGTTTTGTGATCTTGTGCAAGTCATTTAACTCTGATTGCCTCACATCCAGGATCATCGCCATTCATATCTGGACCCTGAATCCAGATGGCTTTGGAGGAAAAAAATGAGCTGTTGACTCAGCACAGCATCCCCCCCCCCCCCCATTCAGATCCTATTGAACTACTTCTCATGGCAATACCTCCCTGAAGTCATGATCTTCTTTTTGTTTTTTATTTTTCTTTTTGTAAGGCAATGGGGTTAGGTGACTTCCCCAAGGTCACAGAACTAGGTAAATAGTAAGTGTCTGAGGTCAGATTTGATGTCAAGTCCTCCTGACTCCAGGGCCAGTGCTCTATCCACTGCATCACCTAGCTGCCCCCTGTCATGGTCTTCTTCGAGAATGAAGGACAAACATCATCATCATCACCATCCTCCTCCTCATCATCATCATTATCAAAAATTCAAATTTATAAGTTTACTTGTGAACTTTCAGAAACTATCTTCAATTTCAGACAGAATTAAAAAGTTCAAGAACATGGCATTGAAATTTCCAACTGTCTTGCATTTTACAATTGAGTGGATCAGTGAAAATAGTCACTGATTTTGGAGACCCTTGCTCATCTACTTTTATCTTTGTGCTCTTGATCAAATCTTCTATCTAATGGTTGGATCAGATGATCTCTAACATTCCTTCTACTTCTATAATTACATTGTTCATTGATAGGTTATTGTAGCTCTCCAAAAACCAAAACATTGTCCTCTTGACAGAAATGATAAATTCTTTGAGTTTATTCCCAAAGTTACTTCTTAGCTAAGCCTTTTCATTTCCCAAATCACTGAATTTTATAATTTCTCCTTGTACTCTCTACATACACCCTCTTATCAAATTTCAGTCAAGTTTTAAGTATAGTCCTTGCAGCAATAGCCATTGGTAAAACATGGGGAAAGACAGTGGCAGAGGGATAGAGTGTTAATATCAGACAAGAAAACTTCAGTTTTTGAACTGCCTCTGATAAATCTAGACTTGGCCATTAAGAACATCCATAATATTTTGACTTTTACAACAGTTTCTGATTTCCATTAGTTAAGACTTTTCTCCACAAAATGTCCTTGCTTATATCAATGAAACCCTAGGTCTCATAAACAAAAAAAACAAACCATTAAAAACCTACAGCAACAGCAATAATTATCAAAAAGTCACGAAAATACTTAGGTAGCACAATGCAGTAGGAAAGATACTGTGCTAAGAAGATTTAGGTTTATTCCTGCTTTTCTCACTTTTTGACCTGGCATGAGTAATTTCATTTTATTGATTTCTTTGTATTATATATCTTTTTTTTCCTCGAACATGGGGAAATTGGCATAGAGCCTTCCCAAAGTTATGTCATAGTCAAACTGGAAGGATAGCATTATTTTAAAAAAGAAATAGCTAAAATAAAAGACTTCCATTTCTATCTCCCCTATACACTTTTTAAAAAATATATATGATTGGCCCATTCTCCTAGAATCAAGCAAGTTAATTCTGCCTTTCAAAATTCTAAGGGTATCATGAGAGGTTCAAGGTGGCAAGCTAGGAATGGAGAGGGGAAAACTCTTTAATATACTACCATAAGTTTGGGCACCCATTGGATATGTTTACAGCTAAATAGATAGCTTTATACAAAATTATAATTAACAATATTGTATTTATTGTTCCTTCATTTCATTTGTGTATATTTACATATATATATAATATTATATATATATATATATATATATATATATATATATATATATATATATCCACAGATATTTGTACTTTTTACCATTGGAATGTGAGCTCTATTCTATAAAGTATACTTTATTCCATTCTTTTTTATAGTTATTCCTAGTATATAATATAATTCCAGGAACAAATGAGACACTTATAGTGAATAATTAAAAAGTTAAAGAATTTTTGTTATGGAGGGTACACAGGACAAAGGCATCAATTTGGAAAATGGAGTATTGAGAACAAGTTGACTGGTGCACTTATGTTGTAGGGGTGTAGAGTGTGTTCAGTAAGATTAGTATCTATGGTGTAAGTACTGCTTTTTCATGACTGCTTTCTACTTTTGATGTTCACCTGATCCACCAGGCAGCCGTACCCTGGCAAACTGTTTTGATAGATTGGTAAAACTAGTGTGAGAAGTGTCTATCCTAAGCATGTGAAAATTGACCCTGATGGAATGGAAAGATGGGAACAATTTGTTCCAACATCTATGAAAGCAGATGAAGCAGGCCCTATTGAGCACTTAGAAATTGGCTAGGTATGTAAACATCAAGGTCATTCACTGAATCTTGAACCACCACAATTGTCTTGACCCTGTCATACCATTGAACTGTAATGAACCATGAGAGTAACAGCAATACTTCATGTACCACTACCTTAGGTAAATGCAGTTTATTCCAGTATCAGAAGATATTACCCATACCATTTTACCTTTTTTACCTATGGCAAAGTTCTGGTGACAGGCAAGTGATGAAGCAGCAGTTGCGGATACAGAGGGAGCTTTAGTCAAAATCCTGCCCACATCTTCTTACTGGAAGCAGCAATGGGATCTGGCAAACTTCTGTGTATCTGATTAGTCTTTTAAAGATCACTTAGCTCACCTTTTGGTATGAGGAAGGGATTAGAAATGTTCCCTAACAAATGTCTACTTATGAAATCTTGACTTGGCAGGGTCTCATCCTGAGGTCATAACACAAAACACATGTATAAAAAGCTTCTTCAAAGATGATTTCACTCACCACTGGTACTTAAAATTGTGCAGTCATAAACATCACAAAATCTAGTAGACCTGTAAGATGAATAAATCTGGTTGCAAGAAAACTTAGCAGATATCACAAATAATGGCCATGAATAAAACAAGACTGGCAAATGAAGGTCAGCTTACTGAAGTCAGAGCTAGATATGCATTTTTCTGCAATGGTCACAGAGGAAGGATAAAAGGTCTGCAATCAAAACAAATCAAAGCAACATGCTAATATGCCTACCAAAAGAATGTAGCAACACACTCATGACAGTATGATTATCACTTGTAGGAAAATGCCACAGGATTATATGCTCTCACCACAATGAACCCTGGTGAAATCAAAGAAAAATTTTATGAAGATCTAGAGGCCCTTATCAATGTACCAAAAATGGATAAGCTTGTTATTCTTGGTGACATTAATGCTAATGTAGGCTCAGACTACCAGACAGAGCAGAAATTCCTTGGAAGAAATGGAGTTGGAAATAGCAATAGCAACGGTCACCTACTTGTAAGATGTATACATCTCAAGACTTTCCCATTATCAACATCATCCTCTGTTTACTAAAATGCAATAAAACTTCAAAGATTCACCCCCACAGAAAACACTGGCATTTAATAGACTATGTGATTACAAGGAAATAATATAGACAGGATGTAAGAGTGATGATGGTAATGTAAGACAAAGAATCCTAGACTAATCACAGATTTATCCTCTCAAAGCTAATTATTCACATTCAATAAAAGTGGTGACCCTAAGGCAAAATCATTACCAGAAGAATGTGTCAACGAATTTGAGTATTTCTCTGAGCAAGAACAGTTTGTTTATAATTTGGAGAAAAAATTGATCCAACACATATTTGATAATACTGTAGCAGAATAGAAGTGGGAAGCATTCAGAGATTTGGTGCATAGTACTGCAGTTGATCATCCGAGTCTGAGCACTTGCAAACATTAATAGTGATTTGACAAAAATAGTGGGAAAAGTCCAAAACTGAGAACTACCCCAAATTATCAGGATAATTCATCCATCTCTAACAAGGCAACATTTAATTCCATTAAAAGTAAAGTACAAAAGAAGCTTAAAGAGATAAAGGTTTCTTGGCTCAGTAAGAAGGAAGATGAAATTAAATTCCACGGTGTGCTGAAGATTATTTATGGGTCAGACCTATGGTATATTTCAACTACTTAGTGCCAAAGAAGCAACATTGTTTACTGATAAGGACATGATCCTAGAAAGACAGTTCTCAAGAGACTGTCATCAACAATGCTGAAACCAATTGAGCATTTACCTCATGTTGAAGTCAAACTCTCCCTAGCTGAGGTTCCAGATCAATAAAAGGTAAAGCACCTTGTGCTAATTCTATTCAAGTAAATATTTACAAAGTGAGGATTCATTGCTCATACAATAGGTGATTGAAATTTTCTTGGTTATATGTCAAGAAAAGGTTATCGCCAAGGAGTTCAAGGACAATTCTTTAGTGTTCTCTATAAAGGGAAATAGAATGTCCTTTGATCATCACAAAGGGATCTCTCTGTATGTTACTGATGGCAAGATTCTTACCAAAGGTCTCTCAAATAGACTGATCCTTCACCTGGAAGATGATCATCTACCTGAGAGCCAGTGTAGCCTCAGAAAGGACTGAGGAATGTAAGTATGATGTTGCTTCCTGAACTACAGAAGAAATGCCAGGAGCAGAAGTGTGGTTTGTCACAATATTTGAAGATCTGAATAAGGCTTTTAATAATTCAGTAGTGAGAGCTTATGAAGAATTTTCTCATCAGTTTGCTGCCAGAGGAGTTTATCAGTATTGTATGTTAATTTCAAGTCTGTGCCTGGGTTCTGGTTAATGGATGACATTCTTGTGCTTTCTCAGTCACTAATGGATTGAAAGAAGAATGTCTGCCTGGAGCAGTTTCTTGACCAGGCAGCCCAGGGAACACCAAACTCAACTTTCAGTAGGGAAGTCTCTTCCAGAGAGATTGGAAGATAGCATGGTCTTCAGTGCAGCCCAAATCCCAGGAAATGGAAGCAGACACACAGAGCCACCCAGCAGCTGCTCCCAGAGTACTAAGCTCACAGAAGGTAAGGCAGTGAGCAAAGACTGTCTAGGTCTCTCCTGTGGCCCTGGGACAGGACTCTTGTGCTTTGTTCATATTCAGACCCTGGTCACCTTCTGGGGGCCCCCTATTGTCATCCAGAGACCAGAGCACAGTTAGGAGAGAAGTCAGAGCCTCACATAAGTCCTTGAATGAACTGAGGTCCTTGAGGGGGTGGGGGTATCCCACTAACAGAAAAGCTCAAGAAGCCTGCCAAACTAGGCACAGTCTGGGGAAATGAGTAAGCAGAAAAAAATAAGGAACCTGACCATAGACAATTTCTTTGGTCCTCTGGAAGACCAAAACACACAATCAGAAGAAGAGGAAATTTCCAGCTTATACATCAAAATCCTCTAAGACATTTAGGCTATTTCAGGCTATTCCAAAAGTTCAAAAAATGTTGAAAATCAAGTTAGTGAGATAGAGGAAAAATTGGGAAGAGAAATGAGGGAGATGCAGGTAAGAAAAACAAGTCAACAGGAGATCCAGGTAAATACTGAACAAAATAACATACTAACATACTAAATACTAGTAATAACATACTAAAAACTCATTTAGGTCAAATGGAAAAAAACAGTTCAAAATAAAATGAGAAAAGCTGAATTGGTCAGCTGGAAAAGGAGACAAGAAAGCTCTCTGAAGATAAGAAATCCTTCAAATATAGAATGGAACTAAAGGAAGCTGATGACTTTGCAAGGAATCAAGACACAATAAAATAATATCAAAGGAATGAAAAACTGAAAGAAAACATGAAAATTCTCATTGACAAAACAATGGATATGGAAAACAGCTACAGCAGAAACAATTTAAAAAGTATTGGGCTACCTGATAGTCATAATCAGAAAAAGAGACATGACTTGCTTTTTAAAGAATTTCTGCAGGAAAATTGTCCTGAATTCCAGAGGGCAAAATAGAAATTGAGAGAATCCTTTGATCTCCTTCTGAAAAAATTCCAAAGCAAAAAATAACCTCCAGGAATATTATAGTCATGTTCCAGGACTATCAAGTCAAAGAGAAAATACTACAAGCAGTCAGAAAAAAAACAGTTCAAAAATTGTGGTGCTGCAGCCAGGATTACCCAGATTTAGCAGCATCCACATTAAAGGCTCATAAGGCTTGGAATATCATATTCCATAAGGCTAAAGAGCTTGGAATGCAACCATGAATCAAATACCCATCAAAAGTGAACATCCTCTTCCAGGAGAAAAGATAGACTTTCAATGAAACAGAAGAATTTCAAATGTTCCTGCTGAAATAGCCAGAACAGAACAGAAAGTTTGATCTTCAAGTACAGGACTCAGGTGAAACACAGAGAATGGGGACAAGAAAGGTAAATTATGAAGGATTTAATGATCATGAATTACATGTATTCCTGCATGGGAAAATGATACAGATAATCCTCATGTGAACCTTCTCATTTATTAGAGCAGTTGGAAGGAGCTTTTATAGTCAAGCCACAGGACAGAGATGAATTTGAAGGCATAATATATTTTTTAAATGGATTAAATGGGTGAAAAGGAAATGTACCAGGAGAAAGGAAAGGAGAGATAGCATAGAATAAGATATTTCATGTAAAAGAGTCAAGAAACAGCTTTTGCAATGGGATGGAAGGGAGAGGTGAGGATTATTAAGGGAGCCTTCATTCTTATCAGAGTGGCTCATAAAGTATATATATTCAATAGGGCATAGAAACTTAGAAGAAAAAGGAGAGAAATGGGACAGGGGAAGTGAGGGGGAAGGTAGGGTATAGAGGAGGGAAGATCATGGGAGAAGATAGTAATATATAACGTATTTTCTTTTTTAATTTTTTGCAAGGTGGTGGGATTGGATGGTCTGCCTGGGTCTATGGGGATGGTTGGGTGCTGGGTCTCTGGAGTAAGATCTAGACTTGGGGCTGCTTGGCTGCAGGACTGGTGCTCTGTCTCCTCTGTCATTTGACTGCCCCACAGCACACTTTTGATGTGGGACAGAGTGAAAGGAAGAGTGAAAATACCATAACTGTTAGTGGAGAGAAATGGATGGAGGGAATTACAATCAGCAACATCAACTACGAAAATAACTTCTCTGATGGACTTAATATAAAGAATTTGATCCAACATAGAGACAGAGCTGATGGAATCAGAACACAGACTGAAGCACATTTTTTTCTCTTTCTTTCACTTTATTACTCATAAGTTTCTTTGTATTTTTGTGGGGGGGGGAGGAATTCTGCTTACTCACTACAAGACTATTTTAGTAATGTATAAATAAATAAAAATATATGCCTGATCTGGTGTTTTGTAGCAGGATGTTTTCATCAATGTTAGCAAACACATTCAATGGGTATGAACTTAGAATCAAAGTTGTTGTTCTTCAACTTGAAAAGACTGCAAGCTAGACAAAAGTGGAGGATGTCTATATATCATTGTTCATTCAATGTAGTCTCTTAAGCCAAGTTACAACAAAGCATGAATCAATTATCTAATGACTGTGCTAATTTTGGACTAACAATAAACTTCAAGAAAATACACATGGTCCATTAACCAGCATCATATCATCCATGTGTGGAACCAACAATTATAGCAAATAGGTTGAATATTGTGGACATGTTCACTTGCTTTGGTAGTAAACTTTCCAGGGATTTGCATATTGATAATGAGGTTGATAGACACATTGTCAGAGCTAATTGACTCTTTGGAAGACTCCAGAGTAAGGTATGAAAGAGAAGAGGTATTAGACTTTCTACCAAACTAAGATTTCTATACCCTATTGACTGTGTATGTTGTTTCCTCTCTGAGCTATTTTTGATAAGAATAAAGGTTTACTCATTCCCTCCTCACCTTTCCTCTACAGAATCACTGTGCTGATCTCTTTGTTGTATGCCTGTGAAATTTGGACAGTATACCAGTGACATGCCAGAAAAGTGAAAATTTTCTTTTCAATTGACTTAGCAAGATTCTTAATCTTACTTGATCAGATGAGGTACAGAAGACTAAAGTCCTTTCTCCAACTAAATTGCAAAGTATTCAAACTGCCTTGCTGAGAGTGCAACTCAGATGGGCTGATGTTGTTCTAGAGCCAAGCATGCACTTGCCCAAAAGACTGTTTTGGGGGAACTCATTAAAGACATATGCTCACATAGTTGTCAGAGAAGGTGATACAAGGACACTCAAGATTTCTCCTTTTTTATTTTTTTATTTATTTTCACATTACAGCAATAGTCTTGATGTAAAAGTAAATATAACACCTCATACCACAAAGATAGAAAAACCTAGAGAAAAATAAATCTAGAGAAAAAGAACAAAAATGAACTTTCAGTCCGTGTTCAGATACCATGAACTCTGTCTCTAGGATGGATCACATTCTTTATCATAAGTCCATCAGAGAATTTGCTCCAATATTTTTCCTCACAATTATTGTTAACTATATTTCCCTCCTTTTTATTCTACCCTACTTATCCTATTCTCTCTCTTCTTTCACTGTGTCCCTCCTCAAAACTGTGTTGTATGTGACTACCTTCTCCTACAATCTTCCCTCTCTTCTATTATTTACATCTCCCTCCATTTCCCCTGTCCCCTTTCTTCCATCCCTTTCCTCTCCTTTTTCCTCTAGGAGAAGTGAGATTTCTATACCCTATTGATTGTGTATGTTGTTTCCTCTCTGAGCTATTTTTGATAAGAATAAAGGTTTACTCATTCCCTCCTCACCTTTCCTCTAATTCTACTTTGCTAAATTTTTTTTTGACTTATATAAAATATCTTAATCCATTCTACCTCTCCTTTCCCTTTCTCCCAGAACTTTTTCACCCGTCCATCTTTACAATATAGTATACCTTCATATTCAGCTTGCTTCTGTGCCAGGTCTATATATACTGCTTCTATCTGCTCTAATAAAAGAGAAGGTTCATACAAATTATTAGTGTCATCTTCCCATGAAGGAATATGAACAATCAACATCATTAAATACCTTAATTTTTCCTTACCAACCACCTCTCTATGTTATTTGAAGAGTCCTGTTCTTAAAGATCGAACTTTCTGCTCAGTTATGGTAGTTTCAACAAGAAAAAAGTGAAAGTCCCCTATTTCATAGAATATTTCATTTTCCCCTTTAAGAAGATGTTCAGTGTTGCTGGGTAGTTGATTCTTGGTTATAATCCATGCTATTTTGCCTTCCACAACATCATATTCTAAGCCCTATGAGACCTTAATGTAGACAGTGCTAAATCCTGTGGAATTCTGAAACTAGTGCCACAACATTTGAATAGTTTCTTTCTGGCTGATTGTAATTAATATTTTCTCTTTGACTTGGGAGTTCTGGAACATGACTGTAATATTCCTGGGAGGTTTTTTTTTCTTTTTAGTATTTCTTTCAGGAGGTGATTGCTGGATCCGCTCAATCATTATTTTACCTTCTGAATCTAGGATATGCCTGGAAAATTTCTCTAAAATGAAGTCTAGACTCTTTTCCTGGTCATTATTTTTAGGCAGCCCAATAATTTTAAATTTTTCTGTTCTAGATCTATTTTCCAGGTTCTCCACAGAGATATTTCACATTTTCTTGATTTCTCACAAGAAATCAGCTTCCTTTACATCTATTCTACATTTGAAGGAGTTATTTTCTTCAGAGGGCTAGGATCTGGATTTAAGGCAATTGCCAAACTTTTGAGGGTTTACTGTGATACTGAGCCAGGGAACTTCATTATTTTTTTTTCTGTTGCCTGAACATTTTATTATTTAAGTTTTATAATATTCCCCCAATCTTGCTTCCCTCCCCCCCCACCCCACCCCCACAGATAGTACTCTGTCAGTCTTTACTTAGGGAACTTAATTGTTTCAAAATCTTAAGAGAGAGACTCTGACTGCCCTCCTGATCTGGATGACCACAAGCACTTCCCTCCTGATCTGGATGACCACAAGCACTTCCCTTTGCCCTGGAGTAGTAAGGAGGGTCACTGCTCTGCTATGGCAGTTCGGTGGACCACTTTCTCCGGATCTGAGTATGGTTGACACTTTTCTGCACCAGGTATATTGGAGAGTTCCCTAACCCCATTTTCATCCCTGAGCTGAGCACTCTAGAAGTAGCTGCTTGTTGACTCTGCAGGTTCCCAGGGCAGAGACCCAGAATGGCCCAAGTTCCATGCTTACTCTAGTGAGGCAGAATTATCCTGATGACCTTCCAAAGTGTCCTTGAAGACAATCCCTGGACTGAGATATCTGAAAACTGCTCCCATTTCCTCAGATGCAGGCAACCCCAGGGACCCTGGTACATTGTAGACTGCTCCTAGAAGCCTGGAGTATATTCATTCTGGTACAGCCAGCCTGGCTCAGGCTGAACTATGACTGTATCCAGTCTAGATGGAATAAATTCTGCCCACAGATCTTCCAAGTTGTCTTAGGCTGGAAAATTGCTCTACTTGGTCTTTCAATCATCAAAATAATGTGAAAAGGGGAGTTATGAGGGATAGAAGAACCTGGAAGCAGTGTCAAAAAAACCTTAAAAGAGAGAATATCATTCTGTTAATCAAGCAACTGACTTTTATTGCATGCTAAAACCATTACTGGTGCTAGTGGTACAGCAACAAAGAAGAAAATTAACCCTCTTTATAGTAATTTTACATTTTATTTATTGGGATGGAGGGGGGAGATTTCCAGAAAGAGTCACAAAAAATTATGTGAACAGGTAATTAAGACATTATTGTTAACATTCTAAAGAATAGTTTCATTTGAATGGGAAAGCAAGAAGCCAGAAGGAGAATCAGAATAAGAGGAAATGCTGCAGCACCTGTTGAAAAGAGAGTTAAGTATACAGTAACAACAGTATTGTTTTAAGACAACTTTGAATGAATGAGTTATTTTGACTATAATAAATATTCAAATTAAATAGAAAGGTCACATGAAGAAAGTTAATATCTCCATCTCTAGGGAAGTGGGTAGGTATGGGAAGGAAAAGAAATTTATATGATAATTTTCTTATTTATTTAAATCAAGTAACCAGTTGTATATAATAGATTTTCAATTTCAAATGTAGTGATCTTTATTATTGTACTATTATATAGAAATGCTTGTTTTATACTGTAAATTTTAAAAGAGTGATAAAAAGAAAAGAAAAAACATTTCCTTAAAAACATTGCCTATGAAGAGATGAGGAAGTATGATAGCTGACAGACATAGTATGATCAAATGAGGGTTTTTTAAAGGTTGGGGCAAAACTTGATAGGTTTTCACTTTTTCTGAAAATGCAGGTTCATGGTCAGTAACACCATTGTTCATTGACAATTAGGTAATTATCAACATTAGTCTTCTGGACAGAGGAGACAGAGTAGAATAGTAGGAAGGAGAAGACAAAGACAGATTGAGAAGAAGGAAGAAAGTGAAAAGGAAAGAAGAAAAAAAGAGAAAACGGGATACCATTATAAATGCATAGAGATACAGTGAGGGAAAGAGGACAGAGGAAGATGAGCAGCAAGGGGACAGGAAGAGAAGAGAGGGATATAGGGAAGAGGAAAGAAAAAGGAAATAAAAATATGAAAATTAAAAAAGCTTTATGTACATAGGATGAAGTTCTATTCTTAATCCACTTCTTCTAAAATAAAGAAAAACAAAAACCCTTTCACTGGCACACAGTGACCAAACTGATCCAGAGGTGGAATTTAAACTTTGGGGAAAAGTCCTTCACCTTACTAGGGTAATTCAGTACTTGGCATAATAGGTCAGAGACTAGAGAACCACTACCAAGCTGGAGAAAGATTGGAAGCTAAAGAAAAGCTCAGTAGTTTGGATCAGATGAAACAAAGTTCAAAGAAATGTGTATTTACAGAATTAACAGTGAGGAAGCAGAACTTTCACTCTTTGCAGATTATATGATGATATACATAGATAAAAAAACGAAAATCATCTAAAACACTCCTTGAAACAATTAACAAAATCAGCACAGTAGGAGGTTATAAAATAAACCCATACAAATCATCAGCATTTCTATGTATGGACAACAAAGCCCAAGAGTAAGAGAAATTCCATTTAAAATAATTGTAGACAGCATTAAATACTTGGGAATCTACCTCCAAGAAAAACCCAGAAATTGCATGAACACAATTATCAAATACTCCTCACCCAAATAAAGCAAGATCTATATTTAGTACCATACTAATCAAACTACAACATAACTACTTTATCAAGCTAGAAAAAATAGTAACAAAATTCATTTGGAACAATGAATGGTCAAGAAATGCAAGTAAACTGGAAAAAAATGTAAAGGAAGGAGGCTTAGCTCTACTAGAAGTAAAACTATATTATAAAGCAGCTGTCATCAAAACTGCCTGACACTGCTTAAGAAACAGAGAAATGAATTAGTGGATTAGGGTAGTTTCAGTAGAAACATCAACCTCTGGGATAAGACCTCACTATTTGACAAAAATTGTAGGGAAAACTGGAAATTAGTATGACCCAAACTAGGCATAGGTCCACATCTCACAACCTATACCAAATTAAGATCAAAATGGGTACAGGATTTAGACATAAAGATATAGACAAATTAATAGACCAAAAAATACTCTCTTTGAGCTCAGGTTCCCCTGACTACGTGGTCAGTGCTCTATCCACTGAACCACCTATCTGCCCCCCACACCATCTTTACATTATACCTTCATATAGAACTCCTTCTTGTGACTTGTTTATTTATACTCCTTCTAACTACTCTAAGTCATCAATATCATCTTTGCATGAAAGAAAACAAACAGTTGAACATTGGTAATTCTCTCATAATTTGCCCTTTCCATTCACATTCTCTATGCTTTGCTTGAGTCCTCTATGTGAAGAACAAACTTTCAGGTCAGCTGCAGTTGTTCCAACAGGGAAGTTTGAAATTCCATTGAATGTTAATCTTTTTCCATGAAATAGGATGTTCAATTTTGCTAGTTTGTCCATTCTCAGTTGCAATCTAAACTCTTTTGCCTTCTGGAATATCATATTCTAAGCCCTAAGATCCCAAAGTAGATGCTACTAAATTCTGTGTTATCCTGACTGTAGCTTCAAAATTTATGAATTGATCTTTTTTTTTCTGGCTGCTTGGATTATTTTCTCCTTGATTGGAAGTTCTTGAGTTTGACTATAATATTTCTGGGAGTTTTTATTTTGGGATCTTTCTTTAAGGAGGTGATTAGTAGATCCCCTCAATTTCTATTTTATCCTCTGTTCTAGGATAGCAGGGCAATTTTACTGGAGAATTTCATGAAAAAAATGAAGTCTAGGCTCTTTTCCTGGTCATGATTTTCAGGTAGCCTACTAATTTTTAAATTGTCTCTCATGAATATGTTTTCTAAGTCAGTTGTTTTTCCAATGAGATATTTCGTATTTTCTTGTAGTTTTTCATTCTTTTGGATTTGTTTTATTGTTTCTTGATTTCTCGCAAAGCCATCAGTTTCCCTTAGTCCCATTCTACATATGAAGGAATTTTTTCAAAGAGTTCTTTATCTCCTTTTCCATCTGACCAGTTCTGCTTTTTAAGGTATTCTTCTCCTCATTGACCATTTGTATCACTTTTTAACATTAAATCACAACTGGTTTTTAAGATATCATTGTCTCCTGTGTTTGTATCTCCTTCACCAAACTGCTGAGTTGGTTTGCATGATTTTCCTGTATCGCTCTCATTTTCTCATCCCAGTTTTTCCTCCACCTCCCTTACCTCATTTTCAAAATATTTTTGAGCTCTTCCATAGATTGAGACCAATTCCTATTTTTCCTAGAGACTTTGGATACAGAAGCTTTAAACTTGTCATCTTCTGAGTGTGCATTTTGATTCTCTGTGGGAAATGAGTAATTGTCAATGATTTGAATTTTTTCTGTTGCTTACTCATTTCACCATCCTATTACATGATTTTAATTATTTCTTAAGGTGGAGCTCTGTTTTTAGTGTGGAGAGTGCACTATCCCAAGCCTTTGATAGATTTTTCTGCTGTTTCCTCAACCCCACCCCCCCCTTACAGGGGCCTTATGTGGGATTCTGACCCCTCTACTGGCCATTGTTCTGTGGTCTGTGGATGACCAAAAGTGCCCATTGCAAGGAGGGTTTCTACTCTTCTATGGCAGTAAAGTTCCCCTTTTTGAATCTGAAATCTGAGTCCTGTCTCACAGGTAAATGACAGAGAGCTCTGCAGTCTATCCTGATCTGCTTACCAATCATGGGTTGCATGCTCATGGCAGGTGCCTCTCTAGAACTGCTTCTGGTTCCTTGGGCCTGGGATATGATGAGTTCGACTCTGACCTGGGCTCACTGCTCACTCTGGTATGGCAGAGTTTTCCTGTTTACCTTTCATGTTGTCCTTGGCAATTCCCGGGGTGAGAGGTCTGAAAACTGCCACTGTTACCATGGATCCAGGTGCTCCCAGGGACCCAGCACTGTAGATTATGCTTGAATGGCTGGAGCTGGATAACACCAGTGCTGCTGATGTAACTTGGGCTGTGCCACACTGTGAGTCTTTCCAGTCCTGGGGTAACAAACCTTTCCTTCACATCTTCCAAGTTTTTTGGGCTTGAAAAATGTTTCACTCACTCTGTTGATTCTGTCACTCTCAAATTTGGTAAGAGTTATTAATTAAAGAGTTTGAAATGTCATTTGAAGTTGTTGTGGAAATGCTCCTGGGATTTTCTGTCTTCACTCTGCCATGTTGGCTCCATCCCTCACTTAACGTTTTTTCAAATGGTTTAAATAGAATTGAAACTAAATGTTCCTTGAATGCTTAATAAAATTCTCTTGTGAATCCATATAGATCTGGAGATGTTTTTCATAGGCTAGATACCACCTCACACCTCTCAAACTGGCCATTATGACAGGAAAGGTCAATGATCAATGTTGGATGGGATGTGGAAAATCTGGGACATTAATACATTATTGGTGGAGCTGTGACCTCATCCAACCTTTCTGGAGAGCAATTTGGAAATACTGGAAATTAGCTGAATGGCTTTCAGTTGGTGAATCACTTAACAAACTAGTTTATATGTAGGTCATGGAACACTATTGTTATATTAGAAACCAGAAGGATGGGAATTCAGGGAAGTCTGGAAGGATTTATATGAACTGATGCTGAGTGAGATGAGCAGAACCAGAAAAAAAAAACAATGTATACCCTAATAGTAACCTTAATGAACTTGCTCATTCCATCAGTGCAAGAACCAGGGACAATTTTGGGGTATCTGTGATGGAGAATACCATCTGTATCCAGAGAAAGAATTATGGACTTTGAACAAAGACCAAAGATTATTACCTTCAATTTAGGATAATAAACCATTATCTTATTATGTAATTTTGTACCTCATGCTTTATTTGCTATCTCATACTTCCTTAGGGATATGATTTCTCTCTCATCATATTCAACTGACATCAATGTATACTATGGAAACAATGTAAAGGCTAACAGAATGCCTTCTGTGGGTGGTAAGGGGAGGGAAGCAAGAATGGAGGAAAATTGTAAAATTCAAAATAATTAAAAGTGTTCTAAATATATATATACATACATATATATACATATATATGTATGTATGTATATATATATATATATATATATATATATATTTCCCCTAATAACTGCTTTGGCTGTGTCCTATACGTTTTGGTATATTGTTTCATTATTGGCATTATCTTGAATGAAAAAAAATATTTTTTGAATTGTTCTTAAAATTTCCTTATTCTACTTCTAATTAGCTTTATGTCTATCTTACCATGGCTCTTTTGTGCACTTGATTTTTATTATGTCATGCTCTTAAAAGAATATATTCAATATTTCTCCCTTACTGCATTTGATTATAAGATTTTTATGTCATAATGGATGGGAAATTTTTGTGTATGTGCCTTGTACCACAGTAAAAAAAAATGTATATTCCTTTCTATGTCCATAGAATTTTCTCCCGAGGTCCATAATATATAAGTATTTTTAACATTTTTTACCATTTTATTTACCTCCTTAATTAACATTCTTCTTGTTTATTTTATGATTAGATTTATCTAGTTATGAGAGAGGGAGCTTGAGGTCCCCCACAAATATAATTTTGCTGTCTATGTATTTCTGTACCTCATTGAACTTCCCTTCAAAGAATCTGGTTGCTATTCATTATGGAGTATACATGTTTAGTATTGAAATTATTCCATTGTCTATAGTGTCTTTTGGAAGAATGTAGTTTCCTTCTTTATTTCTTTCTTTCTTTTATTTATTTGAGGTAATGGAATTAAGTGACTTGCTCAAGTTCACACAAATAGGCAATAATCAATTGTCTGGGGTGCCTAGGTGGCACAGGGGATAGAGTACTGGCCCTAGAGTCAGGAGTATCTGAATTCAAATCTGATCTCAGACACTTTATAATTATCTAGTTCTGTGGCCTTGGTCAAGCCACTTAACCCTATTTGCCTTGCAAAAAAACCCCTAACATATATATATATATATATAATTGAGTGTCTGAGGCTAGATTGGAACTCAGGTCCTCCTGACTCCAGGGTCAGTGCACTATCTACTCCTGATTCCAGGACTGGTGCTTTATCCACTGTACCACCCTCCTTCCTTATTTATTTTAATGAGACATAGTTTTGCAATTGCTTTGTCTAAGAAAAGAATTGTTAATCCTGCTTTTTCATTTCAACTGAAATATAATATATTTCTCTTCCATTTTTTTATCTTTACTCTGCATTTATCTTTCAATTTCAAATGAGTTTATTTTAAGCAGCATATTGAAGGATTCTGTTTTTAATCCATATTGATATATGCTTCTGTTTTACGAGATAATTCATCCCATTTACATTCACAGTTACAATTACTAACTCTTTATTACTCTCCATGCTATCTCCTCTACATTTGTATGTTTACCATCCTATCCCTTGTCCCTCTTCCCCAGTAATTTCCTTCTGAACACAGCTACCCTCAATGTGTTTCCCTTGTTCTATCCACCACCCTCCATTTCTTTCCTTGTTTCCCTTTTCCCTTTCTTCCTTCTCTCCATTCTGTTAGGCCCTCTTCCTTCCCCCATTTCCTCTCCTAATACTGGCAAGATAAGATAACTTTCTAAACTCAACTGTGTGTCTTAATCCCTATTTGAGTCAAGTCAAATGAGAGCAAGTTTCAGGCATTTCTTACCTCTTCCCTTCTTTCCCTCTATTGCAATAGGTCTTCATGTGATGAAATATACCCCATTCTCAACCTCCCCCTCTCCCCCCACTTTGTAATGTTTTAATTTTCTTTTCAACTCATTCCAACAAAGTCATGGTCATATCATGAATATCCATACCTTCAGTTAAAAAAATAAAATTCTCAAGAGTTGTGAAAATCTTCTCAGGGAGGGATATAACCACTTTAATCTTATCGAATAGCCATCTTTTTCTTTACCTCTAATTACCATTTCATGTATCTCTTGAGTCACCTGTTTGAAGACCAAATTTTCTAATATCTTCTAGGAAATCTTTCTGGGATAGAGACCAATTCATATTTTCTTCTCAAGCTTTGCATACAATATCCCTACTGTGATCCATTTCTAAACTATTATCCTTACCATTCAGGTAAACATCAATAGACCCTGCTTAGCCCTGAACTTTTTTCATTTGTGATATTAGTTATCCCTGATGTCTTGTCTTGGGAGAGGGATTGATTAGCAGAACTTCAGTGTTGAGAACCTTAGAGATTTCCAAGGAATTTCTCAGTGGACAGAGCAGTAAGGAATCCTAGAATCTTTCTCTCGATTTTCTATGTTGTGGTTGCCAGCAGACAACTCCCTAGGATTGGAGCTATGTCTGTGCTATCCTTGGCCAGCCCAGTAACTGAGCTAGATCATCAGATATGAAAATACCAGAGGGTCTGTCTGAATAGTCAGAACTGGGAAGTCCTGTTGCCAGCACCTGGGCTTTTGTGAAAAGTGAGAACACCTGAGACTTTTTTGTGTTTATACTGGACAGTGTAAGGCCTTCCCAGTTATATCAGTGTTGGCTGTCCACTTCAGCCTTGATAGCTGAATTGAAGTCTTGGGTGGCAGTGCTAGAGCTCTACCAGACTGCCCTTTGTGTACACTGCAAAAGGTTCTGCTGCCATCACCTTGGTTCTCAAGTTAGTACCTGCACCACCTTGCTACCCTTGCCCTGGATCACTGTTGTCTGCCTGGGTACAGTCACACACCCCCTCCTTACCCACACACATAATTGACCTTCCTGGAAGATATTTCCCTTGTTCTATTTTAGTTTCTATTGATCAAAAATCTGTTAAGAATCTTGATTCATGTTGATTCTCAGGGAAAAAGTCAGGATTGCTTAAAACAGTGTCTGTTTTAGGGGAAGTTTGTTGGTGCAGTGGATTGAGCACTGGCCTTGGATTCAGGAGGACCTGACTTCAAATCTGGTCTCAGACATATAGTGATTGCCTAGCTGTATTGGGCAAGTCACTTAACCTCACTGCTTTGTAAAAAAAAAAGTGTCTGTTTTCTCTCCCTCATCTTGGTGAGAAGTAATTTCTCTGCTTTACTTCTGACTTCTATCTTGCTCACCTATCTATATTCTCCTTCCCTTGTATTATCTAACCCTCCTTTATCCTCTCTCCCAATCATATCTTCTTGCTTTCTTGTTTCTCTCTGAATTTAGAAGACTTTTATACTTTTCAAAATATGTATATTTACACATACACATATATATGTACATATTTTATGTGTATATATATGTGCATAATGTTGCCTATATTATCCCATCTGCACACCCTTATATACCAACTTATTTTATTCATTTACCCTCTTATTTCTTTATAAATTTAAAACACTTTCATATGCTTTTAAGTGTATGTTTTCTCTCTTTAACCTGGATCTAATATAATTAAGGCTTCTTCTAAAAAATCTCTCTTAATGACTCTCAGTTCTTTTACCCTCTTATTTCTTTCTGAATTTAGAATTCCTCCTCTCTCATCTAGTTCCTCTGTATCAGTTCATCCTCTTGCACCTTATCTGTATGAGAAAATTACTTTGTTTTATCTTCTTAACTATTTTTCTTTTCAGAATCACATCATACACAGCTCCACCACAATCTTTTTTTCAAATAACCCTATTGTTAATCACAAACATAGACATATGGTTTCCATTTCTGGGTAACAAAAGTAAACAAATTGTCCTTATTGATTCTTTTATAATTAGTCTTTGATATTTAACTTATTTTTCTCTTAGATCTTGTATGTCAAAGTTTGAATTAACTTCTGGTCTTTTTTGGAATACATTGCTGAAAGTCTGCCAATTTATTGAATGTGCATTGTTGTTCAGGATTAGAACTAACCTTGCGGAATATTATATTTTCAACAGCAATGCCAGTTCTTTTGCTCTCTGATATATAGTTTTTCAAGTCCTGAAGTCTTTTTTGTTTAGTTGCTGCTAGCTCTTGTAATTCTTATTGTGCCTCTGCCATATTAGAATTACTTTTTTCTTTTTGCTCATAATATTTTCTCCTTTACCTGGGGATTTTGGAATTTGATTAAGATATTGTTGTGGCTTTTTCTCCTAGGATCTCCTTCAGGTGGTTATCAGTGAATGTTCTTTTACTACTTCCACTTTCATCTCTTTTTCCAACACATCAGTACAATTTTATTTAATTATTTTTGTATTGTTATATTAAGATCCTTTTTTGTTGTTTTAGCTTTCAATTAGCCAGATTATTCTTATATTTTCTCTTCTTGATCTGTTCTCCAGATAAGTTATTTTTCTAATGAGATGCTTCACATTATCTTCTATTTTTTTATTCTCTTTGTTGCCTTTTATGATTTCTTTATCTCATAACTTTGCTGGCTTTAGCTCATAGCTTTTCTTGTCCAACTTTAATTTTCAATTTTTAAATTTTTTAAACTTTTTTTTAGTTTTTTGCAAGGCAAATGGGGTTAAATGGCTTGCACGGAGCCACAGAGCTAGGTATTATTAAGTGTATGAGACCGGATTTGAACCCAGGTACTCCTGACTCCAGGGCCGGTGCTTTATCCACTGTTTCAAGAAATCATTTTGTTCATTATGATTCTTAAGATCCATAATCTTTCTCTTAGAGTGTTTCTTATTTTTTACTTTTCCTCAATCTCTTTAATTTATTTATCATACATTTAATTTATTTCTTAATTATATTTTTAAAGTCTTTTTTTTAATTCTACTCTGAGTTTTTTGGCAGGTGAATATCTGATATTAATTTTAAGGGTAGACAGACTTGTCGTTCTTTATTATACTCCTTTGAAGGTGAATTTTGATCTTCTCTATTCACATAGTAACTACCTGTACTTAGGTTCTTTTTTCCTTTTCTTAATTTTTTTTTTTAAATTAACTACAATAAATTTCAATACTAGAGTCCAAACAATGAAGCCTCTGGCCTCAGGTTTATCTATGGCCCAACTCTTCATACTTTTCCCCCTCCAAGTCAGAGTTACCTTACCCCCCCCCCAATTTTCTGGCAATTCTCTTGCTTCTTAATTCCTCACAAGTGACTATAACCTTCTGTTCTGCTCACTAGTCTGAAACTGAGACCTCTCCTGTTAGTATCCATTACCAGAAGCATTCCATTCCCACTACTTCTGTATTCTTCTGACATGGGTTGGTTTCTTCTCATCCAGTACTTTATCTGTAGAGTATAGCTGAGACTGGTGTGCTTTATCCACAGTTTCCCTCAGTCTTCTCCCACTTAGACCCCCAAATTCCCACATTGTCCATGAGGTGAAAATTTCTGTGACTAAGGTGAAGGTTATCTCATAACCCAGCTGACACCAGGGCTCACCACTTGCTAATTCAGGAACTAGCCTGGAGGTATTTATAATTCACTGGACCAAATCTCCTTTCAGAGATCTTTCTTTGGATCTTCTCAGGTTGTCCCAGAAGAACTATTGT
Organism: Macrotis lagotis; assembly: GCF_037893015.1. NCBI lineage: Eukaryota > Metazoa > Chordata > Mammalia > Peramelemorphia > Peramelidae > Macrotis > Macrotis lagotis. The sequence continues at coordinate 549,623,663 of NC_133658.1, forward strand.
GGTGCCACAATTCTTTTGTCCCTTTAAATTCACCCTCTAGGTACTATTTTGTCTTGTTTATAGATGAAATCTGGAAAACTTGGAATTTTCCTCCCTACTCTATCATCTTTCTAGAATCCTCATAATGATGATGATGATATTAACTAGTTTAAATTAGAATAAAATGGAAATAAATTACATTTTTGTTTCTATCATTTATAAGGAAAATAATTTTCCCATTCAGCCAGTAGAAAAACATGATTAAGAGGAAATGAGTTCAATTCCCATGTTATTGTCAAATATGTTCAGTGAACCACTCTTTGAAAAATCATTGAAGAGAAAAGATATTTTGGAAGAATGCAGAAAGACACATATCTTTTTTTTTTTTACTTTCAACGCAACTTTATTTTTTCGAAAGATTTTATTTATTTTGTTTTACAATTTTTCTCCCATTCTTGCTTCCATCCCCCCACCCCTCACAGAAGACATTTTGTTAATCTTTACATTGGTTCCATGTTATACACTGATCTCAGTCGAAGGTGATGACAGAGAAATCATATTCTTAAAGAAGAAAAATAAAATATGAAATAGTAAAATTGCATAATATGATAACAGTTTTTTCTAATTTGAAGGTAATAGTCTTTGGTTTTTGTTCAAAGTACATATTCTTTCTCTAGATACAGATCTCCATTACACATAGAACAAAATTGTCCCTGGTTGTTGCACTGATGGAATGAGCAAATCCATCAAGGTTGCTCATCAGCCCCATGTTGCTGTTATGGTATACAATGTTTTTCTGGTTCTGCTCATCTCACTCAGAACCAATTCATGCAGATCCTTCCAAGCTTCCCTGAATTCTCATCCCTCCTAGTTTCTAATAGAACAATAGTGTTCCATGACATACATATACCACACAGTTTGTTACATAATTCCCTAATTGAAGGACATTCACTTAATTTCCAATTTTTTTTTTGCCACCACAATCAGGGCTGCTATGGTTTTGTATAAGTGATGTTTTTGCCCTTTTTTCATAATCTCTTCAGGGTATAATACCAGTAATGGTACTGCTGGATCAAAGGGTATGCACATTTTTATTGCCCGTTGGGCATAATCCTAAATTGCTCTCCAGAAATGTTGGATGAGTTCACAGCTCCACCAACAATATATTAGTGTCCCAGATTTCCCACATCCCTTCCAAAATTGATCATTGTCCTTTCTGGTCATATTGGCCAGTCTGAGAGGTGTGAGGTGGTGTCACAGAGATATTTGAGTTTGAATTTCTCTAATAAGTAATTATTTGGAGCAATTTTTCATATGATTGTGTACTGCTCTGATTTCCTCATCTGTAAATTGCCAGAAAAACACGTGTCTTAATTTTAGCAAAAAGGGAAAATGGCAAAGAACAAAACTTTAGATAAGTGAATTTGACATTGAAGTTAGAAGAAAATCACATCTGAATAGCAAAAAATAAGATTAATTATGAATACTTACTGGGAATTTTTTAACATTTGTATTCATTCTGTGTTTACTAAAAAATCCTGCTGAAAACTAATATTCTAGCTTTTTTCATGTGGTAACAGAATATTTAAAACAGTGCAAAATGATGTAGTTATAAAGTATTTTCAAATCAGTAAAATATTTTCCAAAAAGTCTAATGATATCTGTGGTAAATAAGTTTGAGAATTGAAGTCTCAATAATGATAAAACTTGGCAAATTCACTGTTCATTGATCAATAAAACTTAAAGATAATTGATCTAAGGGATTGATGTCAATTTGAATGTCATGTTACAGGTTCTGTCTTTGGCTCTATGCCATCCAAAAAAATCAAATCGATCCCTATGATGAAGATAGAAAAGACATATATTTCCCATGCGCAGATGATGTGAAGCTGACAGGGAAAGATAATATATTATTTTTAAAAGAATCATTAATTTAAAAGATTCCAACATCCTAGAACTGTGAGTTGAAACAGGCAAGACAATTCTCTTAGGGAAAATATAAACTACTGCATTAAATTTTAATAATAGTTGGTAAATATATTGTTAATTACAGACAAGAATCATGCATTAGAAGAAGTTGAATGGTTGTCTGTATAATTAGAGGGAAGATGCACAAAGATAAAGTCATAGATTTATAACAATTTGAAAGAATCAAACATCTTAATTTGTTCTTTTTAAAAATTTATTTAGTATTTTATTTTTCCCACTTACATGAAGAAATAATTTTTAATATTTGCTTTTACAATCATTAGTTCTCCCTTTCTCTTTCTATCCACCCTGTATTGAGAAGGCAAATAGTTTGATATAGGTTTTACTCATGTAGACCTGCAAAACATTTCCATGTTATTCTATTTGTCAAAGAAATCATAGACCACAATCATACAAATGAAAAATAAAGTAAAAAAAGTATTCTACAATCTGTATTCAGACACCATTTTTATGGGTAGTAGTTTTTATTAAAGTCCTTCAAAATTGTCTTGAATCAGTATATTGATGAGAAAAGCTAAGTTATTCACAGTTGAGCATCTTACAATACATTCCTTAAAATATTACAATTCAATACTTTGTATTCATTACATTTTGCTTTGCCTCAGCTAATATAAGTCTTTCCATATTTTTGAGAGCATCCTGCTCATCATTTCTTACAGCACAATAATATTCTATCATAATCATATGCCAAAATTTATTTATCCATTCCTAAACTGATAAGCATCCTCTAAAAGTACTATTCTTTGCTACATAAAAAAGAACAACTATAAATATTTTTGTATATATAGGTCATTTTCCTTTTTTAAAAATCTGTTTTGTGTTAGAAACCTACTAGTATATTGCTATGGAAAGATTACTTCATCTGAAAACTGTCCATATTTTTAATAATTTATCAATTGAGGGATGTATCTTACTTTCATAAATGTAATGGAGTTCTTTATATGTGTGAGATATGTGGTCTTTATTAGAGAAACTTGAGTACAAAATCTTTTTCAGTTAGGATACATAAATTTATTTCCCTCTATCCTGTCCCTCCATTTATTTTATTCTCTCTCTTTTTTAACCATATCATCCTCCAAAGTGTTTTACTTTTGACTATTTTCTGTCCTAATTTCCCTTCCCATTTATCATTCCTACCCCACTTTTCTTATCCTCTTCTCCTCAAAATTTTCTTTAGCCTAAAATATTTTTCTGTAACCAATTATTTCTTTCCATCTTTGAGCCGGTTCAGATAAGAGTAAGGTTCACTCACCTCTATCCTTCACTTTCCCCCTTTTCACCTTTACTGTAAAATTTTTTTGGCTTCTTTCATATAAGATAATTGATGAGATTCTACCTTTCCCTTGCCAATTCTCCCTCACCCCTTAATTGTTTTGTTTTTGGATATCATCCAAAATGTTCCCTCTGTTTATAAATACTCCTACTAAAAGTCTGAATAATTAGAAAATTCTTGTGAATTACAAGTATCATCTTCCAATGTAGGAATATTAGCAGTTTAATCTTATTAATTACTTTATTTCCTTTAATGATTATCTTTTTATGTTTCTCTTGAGTATTATATTTCAAAGTACAATTTTCTATTTAGCTCTGGTCTTTTCATCAAAATTGCTTGAAAGCCCTCTATTTCTTTGATTATCTATTTTCCCCAGAAGGATTATGCTCAGTTTTTCTGCCTAGGTGATTTTTCTGCCCTCCAGAATAACATATGACAAGACCTAAGATCCTTTAATATAGAAGATGCTAAACCATTTGTTTTCCTGATTGTGGTTCCATAATACCTGAATTGTTACTTTCTGGTTGTTTGCAGGTTCTTTTTGACTTTCATGCTCTGGAATATGATTTCCTGGGAGTTTTCAAGTTCAGATCTCTTTCAGGAGGTAATTGGTACATTCTCTCAATATACTTTACCTCATGGTTCTAGAATATCAGGGCAGTTTTCTTTTTAATTGTTTGAAAGGTGACGTTTAGTCTCTGTGATCATGGAATCCAGGTAGTTCAATAATTTTCAAATTATATCTCTTCAGTCTATTTAATTTAATTTCCCCTTATTACGTTCAAAAACAAGTTTCAACACTCATTTATAAAACTCTGAATTCCAAATTATGTCCCTTCTCTCTCTACCTGCCCCCCAGTGAGAAAGTGAATAATTGATGTAAGATAAAAGTATATAGTCTTATGACACATTTCCTTAAAATTTATATTGTGAAAGAAAATATAGATTTTCCTTGCCTCAAAAAAGAGACCTCAGGAGAAATAAAGAGGTGAGAAAGTATGCTGCAGTCTATATTCAGTGTCTTAACTGTCTGGTAATGGATGGTATCTGTTATGATAAGCCCTTGATAATTGTCTTGGGTCACAGCACTCCTGAGAAAGCTAAGTCATTCATAACTGATCATCCTACAATATTTTTGGTGCTTGCATCTAACATTGCAAAAGCTCATATAAGTCTTTCCAGATTTTGCCAAGAGCACCCTGCTCATCATTTCTGATAGGAGAAGAACATTCCATTTATATCTATTTACAATAATTTGTTACACCATTACCCTTAATTTCCAATTCCTTGACACCATATACTGTCCTTTTCTGTTTTTCACCTCTTCAAATATAAATTTAGTAGTGACATTGATGAATCAAAGTGTATTGCATGGTTTTAATACATTTAGGGCTCTACAAAATGATTGAGTCATTCACAACTCCTCCAGCAAAGCATTAATATCTCATTTTCTGTACATCCCTTTCAACATTTTTCATTTTAAATTTCTGTCCTATTAACAATTCTTATAGGTATAAGGTAGAATCTCAAAAGTATCCCAATTGTATATTTTGCAATTAAATTCTCTGTTCAGTTCTGTCCTTTGTGTCAGGAAATTCTGGAATTCCTCTATTTCATTGAACATTCATCTTTTTACCCTTACAGTATATATGCTGAATTTTTCAGGGAAGTACATTCTGGGTTGGAATCCCAAGTCTGTTGCTCTCCAAAATATGCTATTCCAGGTCTTGCTAATTTTTAGGGTTTTATTTTCTTCAATTAGCCTCTGTGATTCATTGTCCAGTTGGTTATTTTTACTTTTAATGAAATTGATTTCTTTAGTCAATTTTTCATAATTTTCTTGCATGACTTTCATTTATTTTTTTTCCCATTTTTCTTCTTCCTCTGTTCTTTGTTTCTTAAATCGGTGTTTAATTTCTTTGATGAGCTTTTGTACATGATTCCAAATTATAGATTTTTTGTTACTTCCCCTTGAGTGATTTTCTTCTTCAGACATGGCATTGCTATCATCTTTGTGTGAAAAATAGTTTTCTATATTAAGTACTGTTTTAGCTTTTTTGTTCATCTTTATCCTTTTAGCTCTGCTCCTGGGTTACAGGCAGTATATAGTCAAGCTTTTTTTTTTTTTTAGTGGGGCTAAGGTGTGATCCCCGGCTTGCTGTTGCCCAAGATGCTATCTACACAGCCCAGGCATTGCCTTTGCAGAGGATTTTTGTTTGTTTGTTTTGTTTTCCCCTTTATGTCCAGGTTCTGGTCATAACAATATTATAACACTGGCTTAATAGTGGTTTTTTCCTGACCCAGTCCTATCCGAGTGTCCTCAAGGTTCAGACTTTGTTTGGGTTTGGGGTCCTCCCTACTGTCTTGCTATCTAATTGCCATTACCTCTACCTACAGACCTGGATTGCACTTGGCTAAAAGCCCTGTGCAGAGTTTTCCTCTCTCCTGCTTCCTGGAATTCACTTCCTCTTTTCCCTCAAGAGATCTTTTCTACAATTCCTCCCTGATGTCTACAGTTGAAAACTTCTTTTCATCTTCTCTTTTTCTTGATGTAATCTGTAGTTTGAATGTAAGAGTAGTGGCTTCATTCATCTTTGGTAGAGAAAAGTTCCAGGAACATGTTAGATTCAGGCTGCCATCTTGGCTCCATCCTGAAAGTCCATACCTTAAATTTAATGGTACATCCCACATTATCCCTCTTCTTGAATTCTATAGTTTGCCCAAATCATCTTTCCCTTTGCTGTTATTCTTTACCTTCTATTTTACTGCCTGCAAAACACTCTCTTCTTGACTCTGCTTCATAGAATTATTATTTATCAAGATTGCATCCAATTTCTATCTTCTACTTAAAGGCACTCCTGATCACCATAGGTGCTAGAGTTCTCTAATAGATTATATCTATATCTATATCATCTATATCTATATCTGTAACTATATCTATATCGATATCGATATCTATATCTATGCTTAGGCTTATGCCTATACCTATACCTATATCTATACCCATACCCATACCCATACCCATACCTATCTCTATCTCTATCTATCTCTATCTTTATCTCTCTGTCTCTATATCTATATCTTTCTATATATCATAGATGTTTTATTATCATTTGTTATACTTATTACATAGAAGTTTCATTTGCCTTTGGTAGGGGAATAAAAAACTCTGGTCGTGTTTTAGCTTCATCTCATCATCTTGGCTCTGCCCCAGAAGTCCATGTACATAATTTTCAAAACAATAGAAAGATTTTCACCTACTTGTACTTGTTTATAATGCAACATTCCACAAGTAGTTGTAGATATCTTTGAATTATAGATTTTATGATTACTGAAACCAAGATGATTGAGAAAATCTTAATAAAATTGAACTGCTTCATCTCTGCAACTTTTTTATAAAATTAAATTACATATATAGGGAGAAAATATATCAGACAAATCATTCTAACTTGATATATTTGAGAATGACATATGGGGAATAGATAAAGAAATTCACATCAATACTGATAACCACCACTCCCTATACAAATATGACTAATTTTAAATCCATCATCACAAACAAGCTGATGATAAGAGCTTAGAAATTGCCTTATTGAGAAAATATTCACTCTTCTTTCAAACAGAATGCTATGGCTCACAAGAACAGCAGCAGATTATAAAATAAATTTGCTTGTACAATCTTACAGAGGAGGATGATGGAACATTGTAAGTAGCACTATTTCATAGAACTACATGGAGAAGTAAGAAAAATGAGCTTACAAATGACTTGGGGGGGGATATCAGGTAACTAAACCTTCCCAATAAAATTTAAGGATAAAAATGAATGTCAGAAAACAGATAATTTTGAAAACATCATTTGGCGTGTAAAAACAAAATACTTTTTTGTGAAAGCAGTACTTATACATTTGAACTATAAGATGAAATACTCTGAAGTAAATTAATCTCCTGTAAACATAAGATAAGTGACTAGTTTGCTAATAGATAGCTGAGGCTATATCTGAATTCAGGTCTTCTTGATTCAAAGTGCATTTCTTAATCTAAAGTACCACCTCTGAACCAAAAAGAAAGATGTTGAACAATTAGGAAAAGATGAATGCTAATGCTACCAAAATGTGATGAATAGATTGTAGATAACTTCTGATCATCTGATTATTAATATAAAATGTGGCACAACATATCTTTCCAATTTTTTTTTTTTGTAAACAATATTGAGACTTGCATAGAGGTTACATGGTGGTGACTTGCAAAGGGAGAGCCTTGGAGATGTTGCCGCCAACAATGCTGAAGATCAGAGTTGATCTTAGGGGCTGTCCATGGGTCCTTTACTACCTTGATGAGTCAGAGAAGTCCTATTGTCACAGAGTAAGATGGATAGTAGCTTTGTGATTGTGATGAGCTGGAACCACCTGATCACTAACAAAAGATATCTTCTGTAAACCAACAGCTGCCAAAGCTTCCTAGTCAAAAAGCAGTAAACAATGGAGGAAAAGAAACAAACTAACATGGTGCTTCCAACACCAAATGTATCTGTGCTGTGAGTAGAATGTTCAGAGAAGCCTGTTGTGTGCATATTTGTTCACTTTTTTTTATTAAATATTAACTCGTTTAGCACAGTACGCTGAGTGCATATTATGTCATTTTATTCAGTTTTAAGTTTTTTTATTGTTTTCTTTAAATGTCTGAAGAGCTTCTGCCCTGTCTTGAGATATGGATACAGCAAGTTTTCTAATCATCAGTATGAGTTATAGCTTACAAGCTCTAAATTTAAAGAGAACTCACCAGGTCTGGTTGACACATGAGATGAGTATCAATAAACCATCTTGCAGTGGAATCAGAATTATTATTTTACCTTTTTTGAAAGATCTTTCTTTTTTGATGCCAGTTTCCTTACATGTTTGCATAAGTTCATCAGTTTGGAAGGAAAAAATAATATTTAGTTTTTCAAAATGACTGAAAAGTTTGAAAGTTTCGTGAACATTCATGCTTTCGATCTGAGCTCTCAGGATATGGATTTAAAACTCTGGGTTATGGTGGCAATGGCTTAGGTTTTTATGCTGTCAATAATGACTTTGACAAAACAGAGACTGTGAAGAAAATTGTTCTTTCAGATCCCCAGAGTGTTAAACATGATTTACACAAAATCAAAATTATTAGAAGACTCAACCATAATAACATTGTGAAAGTATTTGAAATTCTTGGTCCCAGTGGAAGTCAGTTAACAGATTATGTGAGCTCTCTGACAGAACTGAGGAGTGTCTACATTGTTCAGGAGTATATGCAGACAGACTTGGCTAATCTGCTTAGTGCAGGGCCCTTTATTGGAGGAGCATGCCAGGTTTTTCATGCATCAGCTGCTACATACTGCACAGAGATCTCAAACTACCTATTCTTTTCATTAATACCAAAGATTTGATGCTGAAGATAGGTGAATTTGGTTTTGCCCAGATCGTGGATCCCCATATTCCCATAAAGAGTCATCGTTCTCAAGGATTGGTTAATAAATAATACAGATCTCCACAACTTTTACTTTCTTTTAATAACTATACTAATGTCATTGACATGTGGGCTGCAGGAGGCAACTTTGCTGAAATGCTGACTGGGAAAACCCTCTTTGGAGATGCACAGGAACTTGAATAGATGATGCTGATTTTAGAATATATTCCTGTTGTACATAAGGAAGATTGTCAGGAGATTCGCTGTGTAATCCCAGTTTATATAAAAATGATATGACTGAATCACACAAACCCTTAATTCAGTTGCTTCCAGAAATTAGTCATAAAGCACTGGCCTTCTTGGAGCAAATTTTGGCATTTTGTTTTATGGATTGATTGACAGCAGAAGAAGCTCTGTCCCATCCTTGTATGAGCATTTATTCCTTTCCAATAGATGAACCAATTTCAAGCCATCCTTTCTCACTGAAGATGAAGTTGATGATATTTTGCTCTTGGATGAAACCCATAATCACATTTATAATTAGGAGAGGTACCATAAATGTCAGTTTTCCTACCATGACTGGTCCATTCACAATAAATTTGATATTGAAGAAGTTCATCATGATCCAAGAGCTCTTTCTGATGTCACTCATGAAGAGGAAATACAAGTAGATCCTTGAAAATATTTGGATGGAGATCATGAAAAGTGTTTGAAGGATCTGGCCTTTGATACCCATTTCTCTACTGAACATTGCTGGCAATATCTAGAGCATCATGAAAATAAGTGTTGTGATCTGGAATGTAGCCACACTTGTTACTACAAAGTGAGATCATTATCAGAGCTAGATAACTTAGTTTGCAGAGAGAGTGGCTTTTTTTTTTTAGCTTTTTGCAAGGCAAATGGGGTTAAGTGGCTTGCTCAAGGCCATGTTTTTTTTTAGGTTTTTGCAAGGCAAATGGAGCTAAGTGGCTTGCCCAAGGCCACACAGCTAGGTAATTATTAAGTGTGTGAGACTGGATTTGAACCCAGGTACTCCTGACTCCAGGGCCGGTGCTTTATCCACTGTGCCACCTAGCCACCCCAAGAGAGTGGTTTTAAAGGTTACTATGAACCCAAAAGTATAATAAATAGATCAGATCTTTCTAATTGGAAAGAACAAAGCAAAGACAAATCTGATAAGAAAGGCAAGTCAAAATGTGAAAGGAATGGATTGGTTAAAGCTCAAATAGTTCTTGAGGAAGCATCAGAGCAACTAGTTGGAAAACAAAGGGAGAAGAACCAAGGATTTGACTTTGATTCCTTTATTGCAGGAAATAGTCAACCTAGTTCACAACAGGAGTCAATTGATGCTGTAGTTTTATATCAAAGGCAATAAGCCAGGAAAAACAGGAAAAAGGAATAGCAAATTTGGCTCAGTTAGAAGCTTTGTATTAATCTTCTTGGGATAGCCAGTTTGTTAGTGGTGGGGTGGAATGTTTTCTCATAGATTAATTTTATTGTGAAGTATGAAAGATGAACAAATAGAAAAGGAAAACAATTAGTCTAATTACTTGGACAAGTTCTTTAAGAGGAAGGAACTTAATGGAAATGCTAGAAACTGAGCCAGTAGAGGATGGCAAGTTTGGGGAAAGAGAAAGTGAGGACAGTTTTCTTAACCATAGTGGGGAGTTCCTCTTTAATAAACAGTTTGAGTCTATAGGCATCCCAGTTTCATATTCCATTTGCTTCACTACTTAAATCAACACATGCCACATTAACACCTTCTGCTATGAAATCTTCCTCTCAAATTTCCCATAAAACATACAGCAGGATTCTGAAACATCTGAAGAAAAAATACTCAGCATACAGGGTTTATTTGGATTCATGAAACATATTTTGTCTTTTTAATTACCAGTATGACTCATTTTTTACTTGAATCAGACGATGTCATTAGTGTGGCTTTTATTACTTCTTGGATTTTAAAATCCAGAATTGCTTTCTATATTTGTAATAGTTTTCATTTTAAACTTCCATGTCGTTTGCACAGAAAATTAAATAATAGAGCAAAATAATGCAATGCAGGAGGAGACAAAAGAAATGCACTAAGCCAAATAAAAATATTCTCTCAGTAAAATGATTATCTATTTTACAGGAAAAAAAATCTTGCCTTAAAATTTACACAGTTAGAATGTACATAATTGCATGGAAATATCAATTTTTTCCTAAAACATTTTTCATTTATGAGTATTTTCAAGTTTTTCATACTGTACACATTTCTTAAAAAACTTGATACCAGCAGCAAGTAAAAATGAATGCCCAATTTGGTACACATGTGTTATCTAATTCAAGGTAACAAAATTATGTGGCAAAAAAGTACCACCCATAGTGCTTCCCAAAATAACTTCTGTTTAGCCAATGTTATTATAGTAACTTCTTAATAAGAATAATTGTCTGTTTATGTGTTCTGGTATGCATTCTTTATAGTGAAGTGTTAATGCGCCACATACTATTTATTTTAGCAAATAAGTATATTTTCTGCATTTAATTATAGAAAGTTAACTTCGTTTTTTGAAATGTATTTGCAAAAAAATGTTTTGCTATTTAGCATTAAGGTTTGTTGCCTATCTAGTTGAATATTATAATGTCAGCTGGTTCCGAGTCTGTCCATATACTCAATTTACTTAAGTATTCATTTTAAGTAAAGCACTCACTATGTATAGGAATTTGTATTTTGGAGGTGCTTGATCTACCGGCAAAGAAAATTTAGGAATCACTTTATTATAAAATGCTCCTATTAGTCTTGTGTTGATGTTTTTAAAAATTGTAATGTTAGACTTAGTATACATGGATGTAATTAAGGTACATCATTATTGTGGGTTAAAAGTTGCATATGTTAAGACATATTTTGTTTTTTACTGTATATTTTTACTGAATTATCTATTCCCCATCCCAAAGCAACCATGAATAAAATTAGGTTAAATATAAAAAAAAAAATCAAAGATTTCCAGGATACAAAACTAATGGTACAAGGGATGTGTAATTATGTGTGTGTGTGTGTGTGTTTGAGTGTATGAGATTAGATCTTTCATACAATTCTATTTCTCAAAGACATTGTTCTAATTTGAACATGGATTATTGCAGAAGCTTCTTAATGAAATTCATGGAAAATCAGAATATGTATTGTATATCTATTAGATTTTCAAGAAGGAATGATCAAAGAGATGAAAAATATTCATTGTCTAATTCATGAGTCTCTGTCTAGTGCTCAAACCACTAGGAAAACATATAATTTTGCTGTTATCCATCTTAGACAGATAATGGTTGTAGACAATGGATTGAGTCCCAAGGAATAAAAAAATAATAAATAAATAAAAGGAATAAAAAGAAGACAGCCAGTTGGATAATATTTAGGATTTTTCATCAATTTCTTATTCTTCCCTGAATCAAAACTCACTATTTTTGCATCAGTTTGGTTTTTTTAGGGTCGGTTGATCATGGATTTAGAAATGGAAGGGACCATAGAGGTCATTGTAGCCAATCACCTTATTTTGAAGATGAAGGTCAGAGAAGTTAAGTGAGTTTGCAAGTGCTACAGAGTTAGAAAGCATACCTCTGATTCAAACTCATCTTCCTGACTACAAGTCTGAAATTCCATTCATTTTATCATATAATCTCTTCTTCTACTAAGAGTTACCAAAAGGTTACCTTAAACTTCATGTTTGGCTATGGTACACTCAAAAACAAATATTATATTCTCATTGTACAAAGTATGTATTACAGTTTCTTTACGTTATTATTAATGACATTCATGATATTGTTTCAACCTTCTCCATAAAGCATATGAACAGAAAATTTTCAGATGAAGTTATCAATGCTATCTGTAGTCATATCAAAATGATCTAATTCAATATTGATTAGAGAATGCAAATTAAAGTAATGCTGAGGTATCATCTCATACCTATCTGATTGTCTAATATGATAGACAAGAAAATAATCAAGGTTGGAAGAAATTTGGGACACTAATGCATTGTCAGTAGAATTGTAGAGAACAGCTTGGAACTATGCTCAAATGTCAATACAACTGTGTGTTCTTTTTGATACAAGTATATCATTCCTTTCTATATCCCAATGACATCATGTAAAAGGGAAAAGGATATATATATATATATATATATATATATATATATATATATATATATATATATGAAAAAAATATTCTTTGTGGTGGTTAAGAATTGGAAATTGAAGAAATTACCCTCAAATGGGAAATGGTTAAATAAATTGGTATATGAATATCATAGAATGCTCTTGTGCTATAGGAAATAATGAGCAACCAGATTTCCAAAAACACTGACACAAGGTAATGTGAACAGAACCAAGACATTGTATATAGTTTCAGTAACATTATGCAATGCTCAACAATGAATGCCTTTGTTCTCAATAACACTAATATGGAAATATATTTTACATAACTGAGCATGCATTTCCTCTATTGTTACCATTATAGGGAAGGGATGGTGAAGGATGTGGGAAATGAACATTTCTTCCATAATTAATAAGTATATAATGAATGTTAAGTAAAGCTTTTCCCTCTTTTCTACTTCTTCACCCAAAATTCAACCAGTGTGAGAAATCTCTCTTAATGATTTACCGAGGTGAAGATCTAATCAGCCAGTAAAAGAAATTCTAAATTTGAACTAAAGGGTGAATTCCTATTTATTTTGTTTGCTCACCTAGATCTGAAAAAAATGTGAACACTCTCTTTTGTCAGAAAATGATGTGAAGTTTGATATCACATTGAACATGATTTGGGTGAACTAAGTCACCTATGTTACGACCCACTTTTTAATATGGCCCGTCTTCCATTGTTTTAAGGAGAGTTGATGAAACACTCCTCAGGAACACCTACTTTTTGAAGGGCATATAAACTCTGAATCCAGCAATATTAGGGATCTGTGGTCTGAGAGATAAGGTGAAATGACCATCCTTTTATCAATAAATTCTGGCCTTAGTGAAATAATTAAATCACTTAGAAACTATGTCTCTTGGAACTTACTAAATGTTATAGGAGAAAGGGAGAAAAATTGGAAATCAATTTTAAAATGAATATTAAAATAATCTTTACATGTAATTGGAAAAATAATACTAAGAGTATCTTTACATATAATTGGAAAATAAAATACTGTAAAATATTGCTTCAAATTCTTTTTCTATATTAATTCACATTACTTGTCTTTATGCACTTCACATTCCAGTTATCCTTGAAAATTAATTATATTCTGTCCAATCCTTTCTTAATATCCCTGCACTGAAAACACTTAGCACCTCCATTCTTATATGCCTACAACATACTTCTTCCTTATTGACTTTCTTTTGCCACTTCATACATAAAACATCTCTTTTCCACTTCATACATAAAACATCTCTTTTCTTTACCCCATACACCAAACAATTTTTCTCTCCCTCAATTTTTCTAGAGTACTTTAGATTTTTTTTAGTCATTTGCCTGTATTGAATTTCTTGTATTTTACTTTTTGTATGTGTAGACTATTCTTCCTATAAAAATCACAAATTGCTTGAAAGTCATGTCATTGTTTATCATGTAAACTAACACATTGTCTTACATATGAGGTAATTAAGTAACATTTGTTAGACTGTATTTAAAGCAATTAGTCAATTATAAATCAGTCTTTCCTGCTTCCTTTCTTTAGACTGCTTGACAGAACATATTCAAGTTACTATTTAGATAAGTATGAAAATTTTATGGCTTAAGGTAAACTAAGACAAATATAACTTACATGGGGTAGGCCATCTGATAGGATCTGCAAAAATAAAGGTCATATCTTAAAATAAATATCTTATATAATAATAATTTTCATAGCAACTTATGTTTATTGAATAAATTTCTGAGTTCAAAAAGATTACACAAAATAGACTCACTTTTTAAATATAATGTAATTAATGATGTTTTTATAATTTATTTTTAACAGATTCTGTTAAAACTTATTTTCCATATATTCCCTGCTTTTTTAATCATTGGAAGATAGTGTGTTGTGTTTTTAATTAATTTCATTAGTTTTTAAATTCAATTGTTTCTCCATTATTTAGGAAAAATTTTCCAAAAATTTACAAATAGGCTAATATTTGCATCCCTTTAACATATATGTTCTTCTGGAAGCAGTCATTAAACTATCAGGTAAAATAATTTTATATGTGTATTTTGTAAAAGCTGGTAAAAACTCTTCAATTAGAGGGGGAAATTCTATTTAGAAATTAAGAAAAAAAAAGAGTCCAGCATCTGAGTTCATAGAAACCAGGAGAGTGACAGCATCAGAATCTATTATAAGAAACTGCTTAGGAACCAGAATTCAGGAAAGTTCCTAAGAGAATAAGGAGTGACTATTAATTAAATCGGAACATAGTCCCATAATCTGGACATTCAGGGAAAAATATGAGAGGCCATTTTGTAGATAAGAAAAATTTGACACTTGGTATTTGAAAAGCCCTTTGAACTACTCACCTTTTCTACCTGGCTTATATCTAATAATTAAAGGACTAAGGTGGAGAAAGAATATATGTATTTGCTGCTTCCCCCATAATGGCAATGAAAGATACTACTTACTTTTGTTACAACTACTGTCAAAGTCATTCAATAACATCAAGTAGTGCTCTTATAATGCTTAGTAAGCTTTTTCTGAATTAGAATTTATGTCTACTATACTATTATATAAAAACCAATGAAATTCCAATTTTTTCTAAAAGGTAATTGAAATTATATTGTATATATTTTTATAAATATGTGTGTATGTATGTATTCGTAAGTATATATATATATATGCACATATGCATAAATATTTTTTCATGACACAAAATAAATGTTTGGATATATCAGATGTATGTGTTTAGCTGCTTTAGTATGATAGATTTTGAAAGAAAAATAGTTTTCTCTGATACAGGATTTCAACTCAGGTCTTGCAGATTGCAGGCACAGCACTCTATTATCTACAACAATTAGCCACCGCCAATGGTAGAACATTTACAAATGTACAGTTGAGTGTATAGAAATATACATATAGAGAAATAAGCCTATGATATTTATTTACAATACAAAAGAGAAATAATAGATAGAATGGAATGATATTTTCTAGGAAATGGAATAATATCTAGGAACAGATAACAGGATTTTTAAAGCTTTTAGGCATATTATCTGGTACTTTAAAAAAGTTTGTCTGTGTGTGTGTGTGTGTGTGTGTGTGTGTGTGCGCAACGGTGTGTGTATATGAAAGAGAGAGAGAGAGAATTATGAAAAATTTGAGAGATGATTTTCAAATGATCTTAACATACACATTTCATGCATTCAGCCTTAAGTGCTCAACTCACCTTCATACCTACTTCTACACAGCGCATACACAGATACTGCATTCAATATTTACTAATTATATGATGTAGGGGAATCATTTTTATCTAACATTTCTCACCCACCATTCTCTCAAGTGAAAGAAAAAGATAATGGGACACACTGTCTTCTCCCCACCAAAGAGAGTGTTCAAAAAGATTTGAATTACTTACATAACAGTAAGTTTCCATTGGTGTTAGTAAAACAAAACTATGAAACTGTTCTGTCTTACTTCCTACACCTCATCACTCTGCACTTTGTGACCTTGCTCTCCTCCAGGCAGATTTAAAATTTCCTTTAATCTGATTTCCCTTATAAAAATGCATTAGGAGGATTTAAATGCATATAATGATGTGCACTACACACCTACACCTTCCACTGGAGTTGAATCTTACCATCTCTATTGTTCTCTATACAAAATTTTAATATACTTTATTGTATTTATTTATTTTGAGTAAAAAATTCCTATTCATTCTAGCCCTGCATTTTTCCTGTCCTTTATTCTCCAGGGAATTTTACATGTTTTAAAGCACTTTATTCTTATGAAATACATAATAGCAACAGTATGTTTCTCAAATGAATTTTTCCTATAATTCAGTCCATTTTGCTTTCCTCTCCTGGGAAAATAGATCCCAGTAGAGAGAGTATATGCATGACCTCTCTGCTAGGAAACAGATGATGAGATGATGTTTATATATATATACATATATATATATATATATATACATATATATATATACATATATATATAACTGACAAAGTAATATTTGTATTGGGAAAATGTGAAAATAACCTCACAGAATATGTCTTCTTGTCTTTCCTTTTACAATGTGTGGAACGTGGGTAATGACAAATATATTCCATCAATCTATCCATCAATCAATAAAGATTTACTAAGGGTCTACTATGCATCCTGCAGTGTGCTATATGCTAAGAGTGCAAGGAAATGTAAAAACATTCTTTGCTCTCAAGGAGTTCACACTCCAATAGAGGAGACAAAATCATTACATATATATATATATGCTACAAAGAGGGAAAATGGAAATAATCAAGAAAGGGAAGGCACTAGAATTATTGGCATCAAAAAAGGCTTCCTAACTAGAGATACTAGCCATACTTAAAGGAAGCCAGGAACAACAGGAGTCAGAGATGACTTGGTTGAATAGGAGTATATTCCAGAAGCAGTCATCCCTGAGGAGATCCATCTTTGTTGACTGAATAATATAATTGACCACAATGAATTATCATTTCAATTCAGTTCAATGAAAAGTTCCACATTCATATGATCATTTTTATGTTGAAAAAGTCTTTGTAGGGGTGGCTAGGTGGCTCAATGGATAGAGCACTGGCCCTGGAGTCAGGAGTACCTGGGTTCAAATTCCATCTCTGACACTTAATATTAACTAGCTGTGTAGCCTTGGGCAAGCCACTTAACCCCATTGTCTTCCAAAAAAATAAGTCATTGTATTAGATACTTAGCAGAATCAGCAATGATATTCCAAGATGATATTTCTAAAGCACAGTTTTGATGGCATTTCTCCAACTCAAGAAACTTTAATTGCTCCTTCTCATCTTAAGGACAAATCTAATCTTTCAAGTCCTTTACAGTCTTGATGCAACCTGTTTTTCTTGACATAATACTACATTCATGCAGTAAATATTCCAGTCAAACTGGGGTATTTTCCATTCTTTGTGTCCCTACACTGAGTCTTAGTCATTTCTAGACTATTCTCTTTTCATTGGAATCCAGCTTCTACTCTTGAGCCAGTGCTTGAGTGAAGGCCTTTTTTTATTCCAGTTGTTAATGTTGACCATGTACCTATGAAATTACTTTACATTTTCATTGCGTATATTTTATATTGACTTCTATCTAATGCTTCCTTCTATGAAAATGCAAACTTCTCTTCTGTTCAATATGACAGACAGAAGCCAAGCACTGTTTTAAACTCTCTTGGCTTGCCTTCAGAACTAACTTGAATCAAAACACTTATTATATTTTGGATCCACAGAATCCATAAAAGAAGAGAGGGAAACATAGCTCAGAAAGTTCTATTCCAGGGGAGTGTAGGCATTCTGCAGGTCATGAGCAGAGACCCAGTGCAGAGCCACAGGGTGAGGCCAGGATTAACCTGAGAATAGCAATGGAAGTAATTGATATGTGCATGGCTGGCAGATGTAAGAGCACCAGTGGTGATCCAGTTATCTATTCTTCCAGCTCTGCTAGTGTGGAAAAATCAGAGGAGTTCCCAGGTTTCCAGTTGGGTCCCCCCCTTTTTCCTTTGCAAGGACCTGGCTTTCTTTCAAAAAAGCAGAAATAGTCCCAAGTGTTCACACTTTGCCTGAAAGCCTGGGTGTGAATAGTAGAACTCCTCTAACTCTGATTGATGATTAAACTGATTACACTGAGACAGCATTTGGATTTTCAAGCCTCAAGGACCAGTCCAGACTGTGTGAGGACAGCTCAGATTCTGCCCCAGGCCAAAGGAGTGGGCCACTGACACCACCAAAACAGACAATTCAGAAAAAAAAACTTCTGGCATTCCTAACTGGTGGGGACACTTAGTTATCCCCTAGATTTCCTAACCCCAGTGAGCAAGGCCTGCAGGAATCTCAATATTGAAAGTCTATACACCCGCCCCCCCCAACATAAGACTCTAGGGAAAGTGCCCAAAATAAAGAAAAGCCAGCACAAACCCTGGTCCATTGAGCATTAATGTGGAGATAAGGATACTAGCTCAGAAAGAGGATAGAGCTTCAAAAGAGAATATGAATTGGTCTCCAGGTCAGAAAGACTTCTTTGAAGAGATCAGAAAAGAGTTTAACTATCAAAAGGAAAAATCAGGGAAAAAATGCAAGAGATAACTAACATCTTACAAGAAAAATTCTTTGAAAATGCAATTGGACAAGTGCTAAAAGAAAATTATTTTCTCTAAAACAAAATTTGGCAAATAATAAGGATAACAACTCTTTCAAAAAAAAAAAAAGAATTTACCAACTGGAAAAGGAGATACAAAAGATAAATAAAGAAAATTCTTCTCGAAAAAAAAGATTGGAATCTGTGGAATCTAATGATTTCATGAAATATCAAGAGTATTTTTAAACAAAATAAAAACAGACAAAACAGAAGAAAATGAAAAAGACCTAATTGACAACACAACTTACCTGAAAATAGAACCAGAAAAGACAATTTATATATCATAAGACTACTTAAAAATATCAAAGAAAATGAAAAGCCTGTGCTCCATACTTAAGGATATAGTTAAGAACTGCCTTGATAATCTGGAACCAAAGGGAAGAAATGGTCATTGAAAGAATCCATTGATTTCCCTCCTGAAAGGGATTCTAAAACACCAAGGAATATGGAGGTCAAATTCCAGAATTGTCAGATCAAGGAGAAAATTCTGCAAGTCACCAGAAAGAAACAATTCAACAACAAATGAATCACAGCCAGGAGTAGTCCTGTGCAAACAGGACCTGGCTACATCAACCTTAAGGGATCAAAGGACCAGGAACCATGATATTCTGTTTAGTAAGGTAACTTGGATTACAACTAAGAATTCATCATCTGACAAAACTGAGCCTTCTCTTTCAGGAGAAAAGATGGACATTTAGTGAAATAAAAGACTTTTAATCTTTTCTTCTGAAAAGACCAGAGCTAAACAGAAAATTTGTTCTTAAAATATAAGACTCAAGAGATAGATGAAAAGGGAATCAGAGGAAAAGAAAAAGTACTGTTAACTAATTAGATTAAGTTGGTTGCATTCCCATCTGGGAGTGAGATTCTCTTAACATGAGAACTGTAACTCTTCAAGAGGTAATACTTAGGCAGAAGGAAAAGATAATTATGATATGTCAATGAATTTTATGGAATGATGTTTGAAAAATTATATCTCATTAAAAAGAGATAGGAGGAAGGGAGAGATTGAATGGGGGTAAAAAATATCGCATGGAAAGGTATAACGAACTATTGCAATAGAGGGGAAGAAGGAAGAGAGTGAGAAGCTCCTAAATCTTTCTCTGGTCTGATTTGTCTCAAAGAAGGATTAGTACAAATTCACATAATTGCATTTAGAAACTTATTTTACTTTTCAAGTATTAAAGGGGACAAGGGGGTAGGAAAGGAGCCACTGCTAGAAAAAAGGGAAGGAAGAAGAGGAAAAGAGAAAAGGGGGAGAAAAGAAAGGGGGTTGGATTGAAAGGGATAAACACAATGAAGGAGGTGGTATTCAGAAGTAAAATACTGAGGAGTAAGAATAAGGTGAAAAAAGGAAAAAATATGAACAGAGGGGATATAGTATGGAAGAAAAGAAGGAGTTAGTAATTATAACTTCAAATATAAATGGGATGATATCTCCCATAAAATGAAAGAGGATAGCAGAGTGAATTAGCAACCAAAGTTCCACAATATGCTGCATATGAGAAATACTTTTGAAGCAGAAAGACACATACAGGAAACTATAGCCTTCTAAAAGGTATTATAGACAATAAAGTAATTTCAATTTTAAATATACATGAGAAAAAGATATGAGGGCAGCTAAGTGGTGCATGTATATGGTAGGCTAGGTGGTGCAGCAGATAGAGCACCAGCCCTGTAGCCAGGAGTAAATGAGTTCAAATCTGGCCTCAGACACTTAATAATTACCTAGCTGTGTGGCCTTGGGAAAGCCACTTAAACCCATTGACTTGCAAAAACCTGCAAAAGAGATAGCATTCAATGTCTTAGTGGAGAAGCTAAATGAGTTACAGGAAGACATAGACAACAAAACTCTAATGGTGGGAGCCCTCAATGCCCCCGCTTAGAATAAGATAAACCCAACAATAAAACAACTTATAAGGAAGTTAAGGAGGTGCATAGAATATTAGCACACTTAAATGTGGCAAACTTATGGAGAAAAATCAAATAGGAATAGAAAAGAATATGACTTTTTTTCCCTGCAACAATGGAACATACAGAAAAACTGACTATGTGTTAGGAACTAAAAACATCATAATCAAATGCAGAAAGGCAGAAATTTTGAATGCATCCTTTTCAGACCATGATGCAATAAAAATCACATTCAATAATGGTCCATAGAGAAATAGACCTAAGTCTAATTGGAACCTAAAGAAATCTAATTTATAGAATACACGTATCAAAGAACAAATCATAGAAAGAATTAATGATTACATCCAAGAGGATGACAATAGCTAGACAACATAACAAAACTTATGGAATATAGCCAATGCAGTTATTAAGGGACATACCATATCTCTAAATGCTTACATGAATAAATTAGAGAACAAAGAAATCAATGAAATGAATATGCAACTAAGAAAAGGGCAGCCAGGTGGTGCTGTGGATAGAACACCACCTTGGAGTCAGGAGAACCTGATTTCAAATCTAGTCTCAGACACTTAAATAGTTACCTATCTGTGTGACCTTGGGCAAGTAAATCAACCACATTGCCTTTCAAAAACCCTAAAAAAAAGAAGTTAGAGAAAGAACAAATAAAAAATCCCCAATTAAATACCAAATTAGAAATTATAAAAATTAAAGATGAAATTAATAAAATTGTAAGCAAGAAAATTATTAAACTAATAAATGAAACTAAGAGTTGGTTTTTATGAGGAAAACATTAAAATAGATAAGCCTTTGATTAGTCTGATTTAAAAAAGAAAGAATTCAAATATTTCAAAGATTAAATTCAAAGATTAAAAAGGTGAACTCACCAGAAATGAGGAGGAAATTAACGTAATAATTCATAGTTATTTTTCCCAACAGAATGCCAATAAATTTCAAAATCTAAGTGAAATGGATGAATATTAACAAAATTTACTAAATTATCAATGTTGGAAGAAGAGGAAATTCAATAATTATATCACCCTTATTTCAGAAAAAGAAATTTAACAAGTCAGCAATCAGATTGACTAATATGACCAGATAGCATAATCATTAATGTTGGGAAATCTGGGTAACTAATGCATTCTTCGTTGAGTTGTGAACTGATCCAGCATTTCTGGAGAGCAATTTGGAATTATGCCCAAAGGAAAATAAATATTTGCACACCTTTTGATCCAACAATACCACTGGTTCTGTATCCTGATCAAACATGATGGACATGCTCATACCATCAGTGCAATAATCATGGACATCTGTGTCCAGAGAAGAAACTGTGGAGTTTAAATGAAGATCAAAATTTATTATCTTCAATTTTTTAAAGTTGTCTAGTGTAATATGTAATTTTGCTATCTCTAATTTTTTTTTCTTCCTTTTGGATCTGATTCTTCTCTCACAAGTTCACTATCTATCTTATCATGGTTGCAAATGTAAAGCCTATAATCACATCATCTTCTGCTGCAGAGAGAGGGGAGGGAAGGGAGGGAAGGAGAAAAATTTTATAACTCAAAATATCACAAAAAATTACAATGAATGTTAGAAACTAACATTGCAACTGGAAAACTAATAAAATGTTTATTTAATAAAAAAGTAAGCTTCTCGAAGACGAGACTCAAAATTTTTTGTCTTTGCATCCTGAGCACTGGACTTGTAGTAGGTATATTTTTAAAATTAATAAGCACATACCCACACAATACACATCACACACACACACACACACATACACACATGTATGTATATGTATATGCATTAAATATAAGTACATTTGTATGTCTATAATATAAACTATTTAAGTATATATGCATATGTAGATATGCATGTGAGTATGTGTCTATATATGTAAAATATGTATGTAGTCACAAAACTGTACTCATATTGGAGGAATTATTTTTAAATAATTGATGAATTGAATTGCATAGAATTTAAGGCTTCTATAAACCTGGGAAGTTTGATTAAATTTCATGTATACTTTTAAGATTTTCATTTAAGAAACTGTCAGTAATATAATTTCCTATAAGTCATATCCAATGTTACAAGACATCTTGTTAAATAAAAGTTTTCTCTATGCTATCAAATTAAATTCTCTTATAAATGGAGTTAACTTCTTTGGCCACAATGTATACCTGATTAATGACGATAAAAATAATAAAAACTAACATTCACATAATAACAAATAATTTCTGGGCACTATTCTAAGCCCTTTTAAAATATTATCTCCTGGGTATAAGTGTTATTATTATCCTCATTTCATAGTTGAAATCTTAGGCAATCAAAGAGTAAGTGAATTTTCTATGGTCACAGGTTCATAAATGTCTGAGGTCAGATGTAAACTCATGATAATTGCTTCCTTAAGATTACACATGAATATTTAATAGGTGGTACTCAACCTGATGCTGGAAACTAGACAATCTTCAGAAAGATGTTGGAATTAAGATAACCTTAAACTAGGAACTGGCCCGCCATGCTCATGTTAAATAAAAGAGTGTGTATGTGTATGTGTGCATGTATGTATCCACACTCATTTCCATGTACACATATTTTAACACATGTACATGTGCATGCATGCATACATATATATGTGTGTATGTATATAAATATAAATTATTAACTACTGGGTGGTATTCCAAATTTCTGGAATACAAAGAAAGGTAATAATACTTGCTCTCAAATATCTCAGTCTAATTCATCTAAGAATAAACCAAATTAAAGCAGGATAAACTAACTTGCAAAGGTACATATACTGGAAAAAGAATATATATTTATACCTTTAAAGTGCCAATTTTTTATTGCATCTCATAAGCCTAGGAAATCTCAAAAGCAAGGGGACAAAACCTGTGTAAAGAACATTTCAATGTGTTCCTGAAAAATAAAAGGGCTATTTTTATTTCAGAAAAAATCCTACATGTAATATTGCACTCCCTGCTCCATTCCTTCCCTCAAGCTTAAGTGTGTTACATTTTCCTCCTTCTCCTGTGAAAGGAGAATTGGTGATATTTGAGCTTTTTTACAATGATATCAGACCATAGTGATGGTATTCCACAAATTAAGGGGAATGTCCTCTGTACCCCACTTCCATAAAAAAGACTTAAAATAAAGAAATATTTACTTCTATTTTTTGGGAGATACTGTTTGTTTTCACACTACTACAGTACTCTTGTTATAAAAAAAAATCCTCCTTCCTCCATAGAGATAAAGAAAACTCAAGAAAAATAATGAGAGAAAACAAAAGTGTATTTCAGTCTGCTTTCAGATACCATTAGCTCTGTCTTTGGGATGAATTGACTACTTTAGGATAGGTCCATCAGAGAAGTTGCTTCCATATTTTTTCCCCTCAGTTGCTATTGCTAGCTGTACTTCCCTCCATTCTGTTCCTCCCTACCCCCATATATTCTATTCTCTTTCTCTCTCTCTCTCTCTCTCTCTCTCTCTCTCTCTCTCTCTCTCTGTCCCCCATTCCTCCTCAAGCAGCTGGAAGCAGCTGCTGGGTGGCTCCCTAGGCCTGCTTCTGGTTCCAAGGGCTGGGTTATGCTGAGCTTTGCAATGAGGACTGACTGGCCTCTTCACTGTGGCAGGGTTTTCCCGATGAACTTCCAAGTTGTCCTTTGCAAATCCTGGGCTTAGAATTCTGCCCCCTCCCCCAAGCAGCGACTCAAGCATCCCCAGGATCCAGGCACTCTGAAGACTGTTCCAGAAGAGTGGTATTCATTTTCTCCAGTGCTGTGGCCTGAGCTGTTCAGGGACCATTTCCAAACTTCGAAGAACAGACCCTTTCCTTATCTGGGCCTGAAAAATTGTTTCACTCAGTATTTCTGTGGGTTCTGCCACTCTAGAATTTGGTTAGAGTCAGAATTTTAAATCATTTGTAATGGAAGAGATTCCATTCCTCTCCACCATATTGACTCCATCCCCAAAATGTTTACTTCTATAGCAATAATCACAGATACAAATTTACTCCTTCAAATTGTTGGATTTATCCTTCTCCCCACTTTGCCTCATCTCAATCTCTGGGAATTATAGTTGATTGTTTTCATAGTTGACTTTCTTTGTTTCATATATATATATATATATATATATATATATATATATATATATATATATATTTATACACACACACACACACGCACATATATATATACATATATACATATATATATATGTATATATGTATATATGTATATATGTATATATGTATATATGTATAGCATAGTTCAAGTTCCAAGGTCCAAAACCCTCTATAGGCTTGAGTCCTACACACCCCCTGCTTCCCTTGACAGACTGCCTGAGGAATACTTACAGGAGGGCTAGCTCCAAGATCTCTGAGTCAAATACATGGGACCGGCTGAAATTAATTACCTTTCACCTAAATATGAAGATGCCAACACAGAATAAAAACAAACAGTTCCAAGCCCAATTCTCAGAGCCAGGGTAAAAGAGGAAGGGGAAGGTATCACCTCTCCCTGGTTAGGACTATAGGCATCTGCATGAAGTAAGAATGTGGAGATTGTAACAGTCTTGTCAGGTTTAAAAAGAGAATGCTTATGTTGCTAAAGTTCCTCTGTTTTAGGTAACATAGATATCCAAATAAAGGTACTTTCCAAGAAGAGATAAGTTTCCTTAAATCTCTTTTTTTTTCAGTTGAGTCACATAACAACCCTGGTGAGGAGTTACAGTATTACAAGTTTTATTATCTAGAGATTTTAATAGATAAAATAATTGCCTTAAAATAAGAAGTAAAATTACTAGTACAAAGTAAAAAAAAGTCAATAATAATCAAAGGTAAACTTTTAATTAAGGTTTATGTTATTTCAAACACTTTCTATTTGACATCATTTTTTTATAAACCCTCCCTCCATCTATGCTACAAACATTTTATGCATTGACTTGCTGAAACTTCTAAGTAATATGAAAGCTAGAGTTGGTAAGGACCTTGGAAGTCATTGAGTATAACTCTCTTATTTTAAAAGGAAATTGAGGCATAGAGTGTTTAAGTGGCATGATGAGGAGCATTCATTTAGTAAGTACTTAAAGTAGGATTTGAATCCAGTACTTCATAAATACTTTCTTTGTGTTTGGTCTATAACACAATAACTGAGATAGTAAAGCTGTTTGCTTTATATCTTCTTAAAAGCTTTGTCACATCAATACTGAGAACTTTAAAGTAATTTTTATCTATCCATCTAGACTTTAAGATTCTTTTGTATGTATACATTGAATGGGAATTTGACAAAGCAGATGGGTATATTCACTAGGGTTAAAATGTGTCTCTTGTCTCAGATTAGATATATATTTTCACAAGGTTTACTGGTTCTTCCTTGATGAGATCTGGGTTACAGCTCAGGGCATAAGGAATTTTCATGTAAAAATATATTGCACAAGAAGAGGGGAAGGCAAATTGTTTGAAAATTTATCTGGGGCTTTTAGTGGACTGCTCAAAATAACTCATATGATCTTATTCTTTATTGAGAAGTGCAACTCCCTGGAATAAGGTTGTGACAGTTGTCCTATACTCTGTCCTAATGGGGCCATACAGAGAACTAAGTTTGGTTCTGGGCACAATATTTTAAGAAAGATGATCCGAAAGGTTTCTAGAATAAATGAGCAATTTGAATGATGAATAACTTTATATTCATGTTACAAGAAGACAATTCAAAGAAAACATGTTTACTCTGGTGAAAAGAAATCTGGGGGGCATGATATCTGTGTTCATACATGAATTTCTTTTTTTTTTCAACTGGGGGCCACCTTGCGAGGCCACTTTTATTTATTTATACAAAGAGTAGTATCAAAATATAGGACGACAGAGTTTCTTTATGAACAAGAGACAATTGCAGCTTTTGAAAGGGCCCCTCTGCTGGGAGGGCAGGCTGCTGGTCGGGGGCCAGGGCAGGGGCCCAGGGAGCCTGCCTGCCTGGGCCGAGATCCCTGGGATTCCCACTAAAGGCAGTTTCCATCTGAATAATTTAAGGAGACGATCGGATATCAGGCGCCCGGGGAGGCGGATCACAAGTCATCGTGTGAGGAGGCTTTCTGGGCACCCTCCATGTTTTCATCTTCCTGGGTCTCCTCGGCGGGCACGCAGGCACCTTCCCTCTCCTGGAAGCCTTGGGCACAGGCGCAGACGTAGCTGCCTGGGGTGCTGCAGCACTCCTGGTGCTTTTGTGAGCATGCCTCCCCAGGCAGGGAGCACTCGTGGACATCTCCACAAGCGCCATCTTCCTGGGTGTAACCGGTCGTGCATTTAGACAGTGTTTTGGACCCTTCCCCACACACCCCAAACAACTGGAGTCACACTCTTTGCAGGAGAACGAGCCATTGTTGTTCAGGCAGTAGAAGCCTGCGTCACACTCGTTTACATCTAGGCAGCCATCCTCTCCCTGGGCCCAGCCGATGTCACATTGTGCGCAGTGTCTGTGAGTTGGGCCGGTGCAGGTCTTACAGTCCAGGTTACACACTGTGCAGATGGAATAGGTATCGTTCCTCAAGGAGCTGAACTAGCCCTCGACACCATCCATGCAGAGCGGCCCCGTGTAGCCTATGTGACACATGCACTTGCCGTCTCCGCCACGACTCCCATCGCCTTTGCAATACCCATTTCCCTGGGCAGGGCCGCTCAGATCCCCCGGGACACTCGAGGCAGTCAGCTCCATAGGTTCCAGAAAGGCAGCACGCTTCCAGAGTTTCCACACAAAAACATCGAAATAAGTCGGGATGTTTCTTTTTCTGCCTGAAACACCAGTTCTCCAGGTGCTCCTTGTTATTTTCCACCATGTTGTGACAGTCAAAAGCTTCGCCCTCGCACAGGCATTCCATGATCTCCAGGAGTCGGATCCCTGGAATCATACTTGGACAGCGCCCTCTCCTCCCAGGCCGTGTTCCCGTGGTGGCCAGGCCCTTGTGGAACTGGTCCAGGAGGCTCTTGCAGATGCCTCAGGCCTTGGGGCCCAGGGAGGATAAATAAACAAACAAATAAATAAATAAGCAAACAAACAAATAAATAAACAATAGAAATAGTAAATAAATAAATAAATGCCTGGCTGCTTTTTAAGGCATTCTTCACCTCATTTGCCTTTTGCTTTGCTTTTTTCATTAGACCTAAACTGGTTTTAACATATTATTTTCTTCAGTATTTTTTGCATATTTTTCACCAACATTTTATATGGTTTTCATGATTTTTCTGCTTTGCTTTCATTTCTTCTCTCAATTTTTCCTCCACCTCCCTTAATTGTTTTTCAGTCACTTTTGAGCTCATCCATAGTCTGAGGTTTTCTATTTCTCTTGGAGGTTTTAGATACGAAAGCTTTGAATTTGTCATCACCTGAATATGTGTTTTGATCTTCCATGGGACTAAAGTAATTCTATATGGTCAGATTCTTCTTTTTCTGTTGTTTACTCATTTCCTCAGTCCAAGACTAATTTACAGCACTTCCAAGGGTTTGGGTTTGGTTTTTTTTGGGGGGGCGGGGATAACCCACTGGAATCTTTATTCTTCCAAGGCCTTATGCTCTCTATTCTGGTCTTTGATATGTACATGACCACAGCATTACTCTCTGCCCTGGGGCTATAAGGAGAGATCCAGTTTGGTTCTTTAGAATGGAAGCCCAAACTGCAATATCTGAGTCTAGCCAAACAGCAGAGTCCTACCGCAGGAAGAGCAGTGAAACCTCTGCAGAATTTCCATACTGTCTCTGGGGGTGCACGCTGCTTTCTCCTGATTCCAGCTGCTGATTCTGTGACTTGTGCTCCCTCACTCCACACTCACTCAGGTGCAGCAGAGTCCCCCCCCCCCCCCCCCCCCCTTCAAGCTGTTGCTGGTGATCTCTGGGCTGGGATGGACTGGGCTGGGTTGTGCCGCTTTTTTTCCAACCCCCAGTCCTGGTGAAACACACATTTCCTGTGGAACTTCTAAGTTACCATGGACTGGGAAAGTGTATCACTCAGTCTTCTGTGGGTTCTGCTCCTCTAAATTTTGGCTAGAGCCATATTTTGTTTGTTTTGGAGGGTTGGAGTGGGTTGGAGTTCCTGGGAAATGCTGCCTTCATGCCACCATATTGACTCCGACCCCCACCTCACTTTCTTATACCTGCATTTGAAGAAATGATGGTTCTATGAGAAAGAGCTTCCAGTTTGACCTTTCCTTTCCATATAAGGATTAATATCATCAACTACAACTACATCTTCATAACTAACTAGGCTATACTTGACAGCCTATCATTGAAGTTTGCAGCAGGTGGCCAATTAGTCCCAGCTCAGTATTTCTAGTTATTCAGCCCTATAACAAAGCCATGACTTTAAATGATCAGTTGTCACATTCTGCTACAAAAATCATACTTGACCTCTCTTTTCACCATACAAAAAAATTCATCAGTTTGTGTAATAATAGTCCTGCTTCCTAACAGAAAGTAGAAGTAATTAATGGCAATTGGACATTAATCTCAGTTAAATTGTGAAGGAATTCTTTTGCATTTAGAAAATTATAGGCATGTTATGGCCTATTCATTTTTTTGCAAACAATAAAGGCCAAAAGAATTTTTTTCTTCAAATATGATTCACAGCTTTATTCCACATATCTCAATTCACAGCAAGCAATTTTTGTGCTCTATAGATTGGCTGTGACTAACAACTCTAGGTGGTTAGCTTTTCTGAATAGCTTCAGAAAGTATTAATTATATGACTAACAGACTACAATCATGCTTAATTTATATAACTCCCTTAATACAAAATGAGTGAACTTCATTTAGCAAATTGAGTTAGGAATAATGGAATTTTTAGGTTTCATCTATTCATTTTGTCAGAGGAAAAGAACAAGGTACAGGATAGAAAATCTCAGACTCTATAACGTAATAATCATAATCATAGTAAATATTTTTATAGTAGTGACTAACTGCTCAAAAGGAAACTTATTAATCTTGAATTATGAGTGGGGTGAAGAAGGATTTTTTGTTGTTTTTTTAGAGAAAAATCTCAATATTCCTTTTGTCATTGTAGATATCAAAGAATGATGCTTTAAGGAAATATGGGCGGTGTGTCTTCTTTTAAAGAGAGAAACTTTAACATGGTTTAAGAATCTTGGAGTATAATGAAAATAATTTATTTTCAAAATAAGACATTACTAAAATTGGATAGATATATGATAAAGGCCCTCTCAGTGGAAATGAATAATTTGATCTCAGGCTTGAAAACCAATGGAAAGACAAAACATTAGAAGCAGTAACTCAAAAATGTTTTTTGATAACTACAAAATGATAAAAGAAATATTTGAGGGTCAATGTCCCAAATCACATAAAAAACTATATGGACTCATTTTCAATGTTTTTTTTACAGAGGTCAAATATATATATATATATATATATATATATATATATGTATATATATATATATATATATATACATATATATATATATATATATATATATATGTTTGAAGGGAATAGTCAGTACTCATAGAAAGACCATGACAATGTAATAAAAATGATGATGCTACCAAATTTATTTATAACTTTAATCTTATTTGGAAAAAAATTAAAAATGTAAGTTTTTATGGGAAATGAAGAAAAGAATCAAGGATAACAGTTACACTTCTAGACATCAAATCTAGTCATCAAAATCATCTAGTTTTTGATAAAGAATAGAGAGATTGATTAATGGACTAGATTAAACAAAAGATTTTGAGAAATAATAATTCACTATCTGATAAAATAAAAATCAAAATTAACTAGAGAAAAGCTTCTAATTTGACACTAACTTCTGAAAAACTAGAAAATTCCAGCAAAAAAAAATTTGTCATATTTTATATGGCATTTGGAATGAATGCCTAAATAAAATGTTAAAAATTATCCAAATGCAAAATAGAAAAGAATAAAGTCAATACAAACAAGATTGAAAGCACTGCACTTACATTAATCAACAATTTAGAAACAGTATTTCTGTTAAAGGACTCCTTTCTAAAATATATAGATATCTGAGTCACATTTATAAGTAAACAAGTCATTTCCTAATTCAAAAGCTGTCAAAGGACATGAAAAGATTATTCTTAGGTGAAGAAATTAACACTATCTTTAACTTATGAAAAAAATGCTCAAAATCATTATTGATTAGAGAAATTAAAACAACTCTGCTGCACTATTTTACACATTTCAAATTGGCTAATATAATAGAAAAGGAAAATAATCAATGTTGAAATGGATGTGGGAAAAACTCTGATATTAATGCATTGTTGATGGAGTCCTGTAACTTTTCTGGAGAGCAATTTGGCACTACCTCCAGCAATACAAGTAATAGGTATGTATCACAAAGAGATCACATTTAGGAAAAAAAAAAAACCCTACATGTTCAAAAATATATCTTCTTTTCTTTTAGTGGCAAAGAATTAGAAACTGAGGAGATGCCTGGCAACTGGGGAATGTTTGAAAAAATTGTGGGATATGAATATAATGGAATAGTATTGTTGATCTCTGAAAAATCATGAGGGGTAGGAATTAAGAAACACTTGGAAAGGATAACAGGAATTGATGCTGAATGAAGTGAAGAGAACCAGAAGAACATTGTACACCTTAAAAGCAATATTGTGTGAAGACCAACTTTGATAGACTTGCTCATCTAATCAGTAAAATAATCAAAGAAAATGCAAAAGGAAATATTCACATCTAGAATAGGAAGAAAATTGTTTACATAAAAAGCAACATTGTGTGATGACCAAGTGTGATAGACTTGCTCATCTCAGCAGTAAAATAATAAAAGATAATGCTAAAGGACATATCCACATCCAGAGAAGGATTTAGGGTGTCTAAATGCAGAACAAAGCTTACTATTTTCAATTTTAAAAATGTTTAATGTTTTATGGTTTTTCCCTCTCATGTCTATTTTTTCCTTTTTATTCTGATTCTTTTGGCTCAACATTTTTTTATGAAAATATTTTCAACATTGTTATACAAGTACAACATATGTTCTATTGTTCTCTGTCAAATGGAAGGGTGAAAGAAGGAAAGGAGGTAGAAAAATGTGAAATTCAAACCATATAAAATGATTGTTGAAAGCTATGTTTACATATAGTTGGAAAGATAAAAATGCAAATATATTTTTAAAGAAAAGAAACAGAATATATACAATCATTTCTCACTATTGGAGCATTTATTTTTTTATCACTTAAGGCATTTGTATGCCTTAAAATTAGTAATCTGAATTTTAGCTTTGTGTTAGCAAGCACTTTTGTGATGCCATCATCATTCATAGTCTCAAGATAAAAGAACAATTTGCTTCTGCTATGCTTCCATATGCAAATAACCTAAGGGACCTAAAATGTCACTTGAAGCAAATGACCCTGATCGATTATTTCAAGTTTATGTGTCAAAAACTTCAACATTATCCAAAAATTATGAATGGAATAGTGTGTGTGGGGGGGTGATATTGAGAACTTTGTAATCTAAGCATCTTTCAATCAAAGTGACTAAAATCACTTCCATCTTTTCAGAGGGAGGTCAAGGGAAAGAAGTTTAGAACAGTAAAGTGTATAATACAATGCCCTCATGACCTGACAGTGGAAGGCAAGATTCAGGTTAAAATATTAATTTTAAGAATTTCATTTTCTATACAATATTTCTGATACTTAAGATTTAATGTTTTATGAAAACTCAATATTGTATTAAATTAATTTTATTGAGATTTTAGCACAGGTCACAGTTTTATAGGGAAGTATTAGCAGGAAAAACATACTGCAAGTTACTAATTTTATTTTGTGTTCTGTAATTTATGGATTATTTCCTGGTACTTTGTTAAGAAAAAGACTATATTATTAGAATTAATGTTTTATCTGAAATAATTATATGTAGAGAAATTTATTTTCCAAGAAATCTAGCAAAAATATTATAGGTTTTAGTGGTTGCTGTTACCTAAGTATATATATATATATATATATATATATATATATATATATATATATATATATATATATATATAATTTCTTATATATTCAAGGTATGAATATTCAATTTAGGTTTTTTAAACTGTAAAAATACTTTTATAGGAATCTTACCCCTGAAAATATTGAGGATTTATCAGAGTTATGGGATGATGTACCATAAGAAGAAATGAGGCAATTATGAGAATAATATAAAAAAACCTTATCAATTGTAGTCTTCTGCAAAGATGACATTAATGCATCTTGGAATAAGATATTCTGGAAAGAAAGAGAGTTTGAATTAAAACCCAAAGTCAACTACTCAGTGAAACTGAACATCTTCTTTCAAGTGAAAGTTGGACATTCAAAGATAATGGGGACTTTTGAACTTTCCTGTTGAAACAACCATAGCTGAACAGAAAGTTTGATCTTAAAATACAGCACTCAGGTGAAGCATAGTTTGGGTGGACAAATTCTGAGGCATTTGATGATGTTTAACTGCTTGTATTTATGCATGCAGAGATGATACTGATAACTCATAAGAACCTTGTCATTATTAGAACAGTTAGAAAGAGCATATAGACAAGGCACAGCAGGCAGCTGAATATATTACAAACAAATATTAAAAATATTAGAAAGATAAAAGTAAGAAATATTATGAAGATGCAGTCAATAGGTGGAAAAGGAATGTACTGGGACAAAGGGAAAGGAGAAGAGGAATGGGCTAAGATATTTCACATCAAAGATTATGATTACTTTTACAAGTAGTAATTGTAGTTATGTGAAAATAAATAACATATTAAAAAATGTTTGAAAGCCCTCTAATTCATTGAATATCAGCTGTTTCAGAAGGATTATACTCAGTTTTTCTTGGTAGGTGATTTTTTATTGTAATGTCAGTTCCTTTTCTTTCAGAAATCATATTCCAAACGCTCAGATATTTTCATGTAGAAATTGTTAAATGTTCAGCTAACTTGAGTAAAATTCTATACTTGTTGATTCTTTCTGGCTACTTGCATTATTTTCACCTTGTACCTAGAGTTTTGGAGTTTGGCTATCATATTCCTGGGCATTCTCATTTTGAGATCTCTTTCAGGAGGTGAACAGAGGATTTTTTTCAAATTTTATTTTACCCTCTGATCTTAGAATATCAAATTGTGTTTTTTTATTTTAATTTAATTTTAAAATTACATGCAAATACACATCCTTTTGCATACTTTTGAGTTCACATTTTTCTATCATATTCTCTTCCTTCTTCCAAACTGGCAGTATTCAATCTCATATAGATTGAAAGTGTAGAATCATTTTTCACAAATTTTCATTTAAGTCATTTTGTGAAATAAGAATTAAAATTAAGAGAGAGAAAACCATGAGAAAGAAAAGTAAACATCTTCTTAGCCAAGGATAGATAGGTATGATTATATGGGTGCTTTATGATATAGTTTTAGATCTGATATAACTAGGTCATCTTTTATATTCTTATTTTGTTAATTAATTCCCTGATATCTTTGATATTTTGTTCCTCCAGATGATAACTTTTACAATTTTTATAACTGTATAAAATGATTTTGGTAATTTAGTAGGATACTGAATAAGAAATTTAATTTTAGGAAGAATTGTCATTTTTATCATATTTGTTCTGCATAATCAAGAGCAATTGACATATTCCCAAATTTTATATCTGACTTTATTTTGACAAAAGTATCTTGTTATTGTATTCCTATAGTTTCTGTGTTTATCTTGAGATATATGTTGCCAAGTAGTTTATGCTGTCTGTAGTTACTTTAAGTGGAATTTTCTTTCTATGTCTTGCCCTTGAACTTTATTATTCATATTTAGAAATGCTGATAATTTTGTGTGAGGTTTTTTTTTTGTGTCTTTCTATTTTATTAAAGTTGTCAATTGTTTCAGGTAGATTTTAATTGATATCATAGATTTCTCTAAATATATCATCATATCATCTACAAATAGTAAAAGTTTTGTTTCTTCATTGCCTATTCTAATTCCTTCAATTTATTTTTCTTTTTTTATTGCTAAGGCTAACATTTCAAACACAACTTTTATTAATATTGAGTGTAACAGGTATGATTGATTTATTATGTTGGAATCAATAGGTAAATTCCTTTACATATAACACTTGCTAATGATTTTTATGCTTATCATTTTAATCAAAACCCCATTTATTGCTATGCTTTGCACATCTTTTGAGGTGATCATGTTTTCTTTTTTACTTTTCTTATTGTTATGGCTAATTACTGTGATTGTTTTGCTAAAAGAGGAAAAACTGATGATTCCTTCATGATGAAATTGCATTATTCCAGTGATAACTTGTTCAAATCTCTTTGATATAATTTTATTTAATTTTCTTGCCTCAGTATTCATTATGGATATGGGGGCCACAATTTTCTTTTTTCTTTTTTGGATCTTCCTGGTAAAGGTATCAGTATCATGTTGGTTTCATAAAAGTAATTTAGCAGAATTCATTCTTTGTCTATTTTATCATATAGTTTACTTATCATTGTAGTTAATTGTTCTTTAAATGAATAGTATAATTTTCTTGTAAGTCCATTTTGCTGCGTAGGTTTTTTCTTACAGAGTTTATTTCGTTTTCTGAAATGGTTTTTTTAAAGTATTCTTTTTAGGTTTTTTTCAAGGCAAACAGGGTTAAGTGGCTTACTCAAGGCCACACAGCTAGGTAATTATTAAGTGTCTGAGACCAGATTTGAACCCAGGTACTCCTGACTCCAGGGCCAGCGCTCTATCCACTACACCACCTAGCCACCCCTTTAAGTATTTTCCATTCCTTTTCTTCTAATCTGGGCAGTTGGCATACATCTGAGCCAGATATCTCTATATCATTGCTTTTATTTCTTCATCATTTGTTGCAAATTGATCATTTTCAATTTTGATATTGATAATTTGATATTCTTTCCTTTTTTCAGTTTAAGCAAATGTTTGCCTATCTTACTAGTTTTCATAAAACCAACTCTTAGTATTATTTATTATTTTAATAATTTTCTTGCTTTCATTTTTATTAATGTCTCCTATGATGTTCAAAATTTCTACTTTTTTAATTTACTTTCTAGCATTTTTAGTTGTATGTTCAAATCTTGGGTCTCTTCTTTCTCTATTTTATTCCTATAAAAATTTAGAAACATAAAATTTCCTCAATAATTATTTTGGTGGAATTCCCACATATTTTGACATATTGTCTCAACATTGTTATTGTCTTAGATTAAATCTATGTTTTCTTTTTTGTTTTATTCATTAATTCTTTAAGTTATGTCACTTTGTTTTTGATTAATTTTAATTTATCTTTTCATGACCACTTATTTCCTGTAATTTTTATTGCATAATGATCTGAAATGAATTCAATTAACATTTTTGTTTTTCTGTACTCATTGTAAGGACTTTTTGCCGTAATAAAAATCTGTTTTTTTGTGCCTGAGCCATGTACATAGAGAAAAATGTATATTTATTTTTATTCTCATTCAGATTTCCCCAAAATCTAACATATCTAACTTTTATAAAATTCTATTGACTTCCTTATTTTCTTCATTTTATTGTTAGATTTATCAAATAACACTCATAGCACTTCATTTCCTATGGTACATAAAGCAAAATGTTTCTTCCCTTAGTCCTTTTAATCTGATGTATTTTTATTTTTTGCTTTGTCTTAGTTAAAGATTACTAGTCCTGCTTCTTTTTTTTTCAATTTCAGTTGAAGCATAATAT
Organism: Macrotis lagotis; assembly: GCF_037893015.1. Lineage (NCBI taxonomy): Eukaryota > Metazoa > Chordata > Mammalia > Peramelemorphia > Peramelidae > Macrotis > Macrotis lagotis. The sequence continues at coordinate 549,660,216 of NC_133658.1, forward strand.
ATTGCTCCAGGTTTTTACTTTTAACATTAGTGTATATCTCTGCTTCAAATATTGGTCTTATGAACAACAACAACAAAATTATAGTATTCTGACTTATAGTATTACACTCTGATATCTGTTTCCATTTTATGGGAGAGTTTACCTCAATCATATTCACAATTATTATTTCTAACTCTCTGTTTTTGCTCTATCCTATCTTCCTATGGTTTGTATTATTCTCTCTCTCTTCTTTCACCTTATCCCTGTTTTACAAATATTTTACTTCTGACTGCTGTCTCCTTCCATCTCCCTCTCCTTTGTGTCATTGCTTTTTCTTCTCCTTTTCCCATTCTATTCTTTTCTTCTTAATTTATTTCTCTCCCTCCCTTTTGTCATTCCCTCATTTCTTTTAATTTCCCTTTTCCTCATCTGTAGTGTAGAATAAATATTTAAACCCAATTTGAAATGCCTTTTTAAAAATCCCTCCTTGAGTACATTATGTTGAGAGGAAGATTTACTCTAGGCTTACACCCTCTCTGCTTTCATTCTACTATGATAGCTTCATGGCACCTCTTCATATAGTGCCGTTTCTCCACTGACTTCTTCTTCCAATATAATCCTTTTTTCATGTCTTAATTGTTCTTAGCTCTTTTTTTACCCACACCCTTGATCAAACTATCTTTATAACTGTCTTGATAGAATGACAATTCTCACTGGTTGTAAGCATCATCACACTTCATAACCACACTCCTTGTACAAGTAAGCTACTCTCAATTATCACAATAGGAATACAAAAATCAGGAATCGTTGATATTTTTTATCATAATAATTTATAGTAACAGATTCTATCCAAATTGACTCCTTTCAAATATTCAAAAATAATTATATCACTTGGGATCTAAAAAAAAAATCATCATATCTCAGGGAATCTATACCCACACCTTCTGTCCAAGTACACTCCCTCCAACTGTTTCAATAGAAATACAATGTTCATGAAATAAACTTTTATAAACATAAATAATCAATTTATACCTGCACCCTTGATCTAAGCATATCTTTTTTTTCTACTCTCAAATTAAAAGAATTCTCTTCCCTTATAGATATGTAGAAAGTTTAGTCTTATTGAGTACTGTTTTTCAAAGATCACATTTTGTGTCTAATTCTGGTTTTCATACCAGTAAATTTGAAAGTCTTCTGTTCCATTAAACTCCACCTTTTTACCTGAAATTATATGATGCATTTTGCAGAGAAGTTAAATCTTAAATGCAATACAATCTCCTCTACCCCCCAGAATAATATATTCCAGGCCCTTTGGTCCTTTGACATTTAAGTTGAATAGTCCCAGATAATGGTGAATTTGGGTCTCTGGTATTTAAATTGCTTCATTTTATTTTTTTCTGCTTTAGCTGAGACTTCTGAAATTTCACTCAATGTTCCTAGTTATTTATTTTGGCATATCTTTCTGGGGATAATTGGTATATTATTTCAAGGACTACTTTATCGTCTTATTCTAGGATATTTTCTGCATGTTATTATCTAGGCACTTTTACTGATTGTGGCTTTCAAGAAGGCCAGGAATTTGTGAAATATCTTTCCAGCATCTATTTTTCATGTAAGTCATTTTCCTAAGGCCTACATTTTTTTTTCCTATTTCTTCGGCACTTTTGGCTTTGTTTGATGGAATTTTGGTGTCTCAAAGCCATTAGTTTACATTTATCTAATTAAAGTTTCTAGAGTTTTACATTCTACAGCTAATTTTTACTCTCCATTTTTAATTCATTAAACTTTCTTTTAAAGAGTGGTTTTATGGGGTGGCTAGGTGGTGCTGTGGATAGATCACTGGCCCTAAATTCAAATCTGGTCTCAGACACTTGATAATTACCTAGCTATGTGGCTTTGGGCAAGCCACTTAACCCCATTGCCTTGCCAAAAAAAAAAAAAAAAAACAACTAAGAAAAGGGAGGTTTTCCTTTTCCACTCAGATAATTGTACCTTTAAATGAATTTTTTTCCCATTTGACCAAAATTTGCTTTCAAAGTTATTATTTTCCTCATCAGTTTGTCATAATTCTTCAGCATTACATTCGTTTCTTTTCTCAATTTTTCTAATTTTCCTGTTCTTTGAATTTAAAATCATTTTTTACTTTTTCCCAAGAGACTTTTCCAAAAACCCCTTTGAGTTGTTACATATAAGCAATTTGTCATTGCTTTCTTCTTCTAAGAAGGTGTTTTTATCATCCCAATCAGAGTAACACCTTTCTATGGGTACTCTTCTTTTAATATTTTTAACTTATATTTGTAGATTAACTCTACCCCTTAGGGAATATAGCATATAGCCCTAAAATTTTTGTTTTATGGATTGGGAGTCTGATCCCTTGCTTTCTGATCTGGCATCTGAGATGATTGAAGTTTGTTCTTTCCAGTAGGGAAGAAATACTTAGTCTCACCTGTTGCAACAGTATTCTCAGGTTAAAATTTTACCTTCTGAACTAGATCTGGAACTCTCATAGCTGGGATACTAATGGCCTACCTAATCTGTACTGTGGCTAACAGCTTCCCACTTTGATGCCAACTTTCCTGTCTATGCCCATGTATTCCCCTTTAAACAATATGAGACTGGATTTATCTAAAGTTCTTCTATGCAATGTTGAATTGAAAGTTTCACTCAGTTATTTTTTAGGTTCTGTTGCTTTAGGACCTTTTTACAGGTTTCATTTAAAATTGTTTCAGGAAAAACTTTGGGAGCTTCCTACCCTTGTGCTACCATCTTGGCTTTGCCCTAGAGGTCCCAGGACAGGCTTACATGATATTTCATTAAACTAGTATGTTTATGCTCTTTTTTTTGATCATGGCTTTCTGATTTGAAATTCTACTTCCTGGTTCTATGTTCTTGATCAGTTACTTTTACCAATGAGATACTTCACATTCTCTTATGCTTTCCATTACTTTTGTTTTACTTTATTGTGTCTTGATAGCTTATAAAGTCATTAACTTCTATTTGCTCAATTCTGATTTTTAAGTATTCATTTCATTAAGTGAACTTTTTATACCTCCTTTTATTTCCATTTGACCAATTCTACTTTTAAAGATTTTAATACCTTTAGTGAATATTTGTGCCTCTTTTTCCATTGGGTCAATTCTGCTTTTTAAAACTTTCTTCTCCTCTTTGGTTTTCTGTATCTCTTTTTTGACAATTGAACTAGTTTATTTTTAAAAGTATTATTTGTTTCATTATTTTGTGACTCCTTTGACAAGTTTTTGACTCTTTTATCCTAATCTTGAAACACTTACATTCCTTCACCCAATTGTTTCTCAGAATTATCACTTGATTTTAAATACAAATTTCTAGTTCTTCCCTAGCCAGAGTTCAATTCATGTTTTACTTTTGGCTTTGGTTGTAGGAATTTTGATTTAGTTGTCTTCTTCTGATTGTGGGTTTTTATTTTTAAAGAAAACTACAAAAATCTTATGCATATCTTTTAAATTAGGGTGAAGATTTGGAAATTTAGTAAATTCAATCAATTGGGAAATGACTGAACAAATTGAAGCATATTAGTGTCATTGGATACTATGATGTTAAAAGAAACCTCAGCAGCCTGATTTCAGAAAAGAATAAAAACATGACAATTGACTGTTGCAGAGTCAATTGAGAAGAATTGAAAGCTCATGGTGAACAGCAAGAGTAATGATGTAATGTTGATCAACAATAAGATACTTGGCTACTCTGATATACTATGATCTGAAAAAAAATACTTAAGTATTCACGTAAAAGCATTCTTGTCTCCCTCCAGAGAGATGATATATTCAGTGCAAATTGAAGTATAATTTACTCATTTTATTTTTCTTTCTTTTAAAACCTATAGACAATATGAAATCTTTGAATTATTTTATAAGTATAACTAATAGATTTTTGCCTTCTTGACAACTGGCATATGGACTTAGAAGGATAGAAATAATTTCAGAACTCAAATATTAAAAACAATAATTTTAAAAGTAAATAAGTGATGTTTTAAAGAAAAGAAAGAACATTGAATTTAAAGTGTGAAGTGACCTAGAGTTAAATTTTCCTACCTCAATCATTTACAGAAATACTAGGACAGAATGTCAGGTTCTATTCAATTAAATGCAAGTCAGTTTGTGACACTCAGAAAGACATTTAATATCTTAAGTTTTCTTTTCCCCCTTTCCTCTCTTTACCTCCCCTTCCTTCCCTCAATAAACTCAATACACTTTTATAAAATGTCTGCATATTTTAGGCACTGGGCTAAATTTTAAAGTTCAAATAAGGGGAAAAAAAAGACTGCACTTCCTAAGGAATTTACAGACTAATAGGAAAAGACATCAGTAAAAATGGTTGAAAGTTGGTGAGGGTAGGGTACAAAGGGATATCTTGTTCTATGAAGTTCAAAAAAGTAGAGCAGCATTGATAATGAATAAGAATGTGAAAATAATATCCTTCCAAAATGAAGGTTATAAACTTTGGAGTTTAGTATTCCACTTTCCAGTCCTACAATCAAAAGTGTGAAAAGACCAGCTAGATTAGAAGGTATTGAATTTTCAGGACTGAGGTAGCAGTCTAGTGATCAGCTTATACTACATTGAAAGTCACTTTAATAGTTTAAAAAAAACATAGGCACAATAGCCATTAATAATTTCCATAATATCTTTCACATTTCCAATCAATTAATTGCTCAACCAATCCTTTCTTCCTATTTCTACTTGCACTAAGAAAATTCAGATCCCCATTTCAAAAGATAGTTCTATGCAGCAATTGAGATAATTAAGATCAAGTATAATATTTTAACTTAAGAGCTATTATTAAAGTAAACATGTGCAAAAATAATATACATTCATTAATGTAGTCAATTGTTTGACATTTTAATCTTTGATCCATTTAATCTCTGTCTAAACTATGAGAAGACATTTTACTTTGAAATGTCATTGAATTACAGTGATCATAGAATGGTTCATGTCCTAAATATATTATGTACAACAATGTATGTATAAATGCATGAATAAACACAAATGTATACATTTATGCTGCCATTTTATATATGTGCATGAATGTGCATATGTATATATGCATAAATATATATGCATGTGCAATGGCCAACTATGATGGACTTAGTTCCTCTCAGATGTTCAGTGATCAAAAACAATTATAAAAATTTATAATGGAAAAAGTCTTCCAAAAATAGAGAAAAAATATATGGTATCTGAATGCAGACCAAAAAATACTATTTTTACTTTGTAAAACATCTTATATGTTCTTTTTTCCTTTTTCTTTCTTTTTTTCCTTTTAATTCTGTTTCTTATTTCACAACATCTCTAATATGGAAAATTATTTTATATGTATAACCTTTATCAGATTATTTGCTGCCATGGGGAGAGGGCAGGAATGGAGGGTGCTACAAAAATATGTAACCCTAAACCTTCCAAAAAGATAGAATATTGAAAGTTATCTTTGCATGAAATTAGAAAAATATTTTTAAAAAGTCTAAATGATATTTAAAGATCACTAAGTGATATTTAGAGATGCACAGAGATCAAGAAGGATGATGATTGAGAAAAGGTCAAATAGGCTTAATAAATAAGACAGCACCAGTCACTTTGACAAGAATATCTTCAAGGTTTCAAAAAGTTGGAAGATTGTAAAGGGAGGAGACATAAATATTAGATGATGAAGTAAAAGAAATTTATAGACATTATTTTTAGATGTTTTAGTATAATAGTAAGGCAAATTCATAGCATTAGGACTAAGAAATTATAGGGAAAAAAAGATTTGAACCAAATGGTGGAAGATATGAAATGTCTGTTTCAAGAATTTGAATGATATTTTAATGGTAGTAGAGAAGAAAATGCAATCTTTGAATTAATTTGGTAATTAATGAAGTATTAATTTGGTAATTAATTAATCAATGAAGAGTTTTAAGAAGACTAAAATAATTTTAAGTTTCATATGATCATATTCAAACAAATTTAAATATAAAATAAAGGTTTAATTTTTCATTCAGTTACTTGCTAAACTTTATGGTTGTTGATTGCTAATTCATTTTTTCAACCAAAAAGGAGTACTCAAAAATTATTCTTTATCCAGAGGAAGAAAAACAAAACAAAACAAAGTAAAAAGTTCTTCATAAACTGAAGAACATTACATTCACTTTTAAAAAAAATATCCCATGTATTTCATTCCCTTAATATTAATTCCTTATATAAATATGGCTAACCTGTAAACATAGTTAACACAAACGTGTTAGTATGATGCTAACCTGACTACTCAATGCTGAAGGGAGCAGGGTAGGAAGAGAGGGTAGAAGGTAATCTTGTAATTTAGAAATATGCATAGGTATATAGATAAATGTTAAAAAAACTTTTATAAAATGAATTTGGAAAAGTAAAACATCAAAAAATAATTTTAAATATATATTTTTACTGAGATTTAAAACATGGTCTTTTCTGCCCATTTGCAAATCATTCATTTTTTTCAAAAGACTCTTAATAAAACTTTCTGATTGGAATCACTAAGATATAAATTCATAATAAAGGAAATATAATAGGGGGAAGCTAGGTGGCATAGTGCATAGACCATTGGCCCTGAAGTAAAGAGGACCTGAATTCAAATCTGTCCTCAGTCACATAACAATTACCCATCCTATATGACCTTTCACAAGATATTTAATCCCATAGTCTTGAAAAAGAACCCCAAAAAACAAAAAAAAAGAAAGATTTGCAATAAAAAGTTATATTACTTGATTGAGGATTTAAATATAGTATTTTAATGTTGAATCCCAAGACTTCCTTTTTGTATGAAACAAATTGAAACATTTCCTTCAATTTTGGAACAAAATGAATAGTTGTATGATGTTTTCTAAAGTTTGAATAAAGTTCTTTGTACAAAAATAAAATTCCATTTTTTTCCTATTCTATTTCACAAGAGTAATTATTATGACTTTGGCATTTGAGAAGTAAGAAAAAGAATCAAATTATGTCAACTTTGCCAGAATTTATAAATTCCCAGGCTTGAAATTTGATGACAAGGGTCTACATAGCTGATGAACTTTGAGATATATTATCCAGCTTTTTATCACCACCAGGAAAGAAATGGATTAATGTCTTATCTACTTATTGATAGCTAATTAAAGAACAAGATTGTATTATTTTGTGTTTATATGACTATAGCTCGATATAGTGCTTTATTTTATTCTAATACATTTGATATTCTCTGGCTACCAATGGAACAATTGAATTGTCTGTATTATTTCTTGCTTTAACAGCTACTTGATGAGTAAATCTTTGACAGTTGTAGTCATTATAAAGCAAATCAATTTTCATTAATGATTTAATATTTGAGAGATGAATAATGTATTGTCTATAGATTTTAAAAATGAGTAGTTTCTTTGATACTGATGAAAAATATATGATTTGCTTTGTAGGTGCTCCATTCACTAATGCAGTTTATCGCCTATACATTTTTCATATAGTTCTATTGTAGCCCACAATATGTATATAAATACTTCATATATTAATCTTTTAAATCATTGAAAGTCTTCTCATTTTCACAGGTTAAACTACTCATGTGATATTTTAGTTTGCCCCTAAGAAGTTTGTCATCCAATGAAAAAAGTTTGGGAAGATGGATAATATTCTATCCATTTAGTAATAACTAGGAGTCAGGAAGTTTTTGTCATAACGGCTCCTGAATTTTTCTACAAATACTCTTCCACTCTTCTGTGTAACCTCCCAACTTACTTTACAGGTATCCATAGTACTAGTTCCTGACAACATTCTCACAACTTCCCTTGTATATACTATTATTCTTCACTTTCTGGAATGCCTTTATTTAGTGTCTTTTCTCTTTTACATAAAAGCTCTTTGAAGTCTGGGCCTATGTTAGACATTTAAATTTGTTCTTGTATTCAACAAATTGCCTTGTATATAAATAAAAATATAATAATTGTTTTATCTCTCTAATTCTTTACAAATGATTCCCTAACAATATTGATTTTCCTATTTAACAATGATCTTGTTACATTTGCATTGGTTGACTATTTAGATAATAAAGAGCTAGAGAAATGGAAATTTTAATCAATTCCTTGCCACAGAAGACACTTTTCGGAAGTCCATTAGATTATACATATTAGTGCTGTGATTGGCAACCTTAGTTCCACAAAATTTAGTTCTCCAAATAGATATATATATATATATATATATATATATTTCAAAGAGTTCATAAAATTGAATTTAGAAAATATATATATTTAAAATAATTTATGGAAATTTATTATTGCTTTCAATTAGAAATGTGGGCAGCATAAAAGTTGGAGATAATCAATAGAGTGAAAGTGGAAGAGTTAGAGCCACAGAAAGACTTTTAAAGAATAAATTTTATGGCACCTGAAAGAAAGCTGGTATGAGGTAGGAATGAAGAGGGAGAGTATTCCCAGAAGGAGAAATATCCAATGAAAATGCCCAGATTTGGAAGATATGATTTCTAGTTCAAGGAACAACAAGAAGGATAATGTAAATAGATTACAAAGTATATGTGACTGTAAAACAAAATTATGACTGAAAGAAAAGGTGTAAACAGCTTCAAAAATGTTTCTTTCTTATATCAAGTAGAGGATTTTATATTTGCTTCTGGGGGACGATTGGGAGACAACAGACTGTATTGAATAGAGAACTGACATGGTTGAACCGAAACTTGAACAAAATCATTTTGGTGACTGAGTAGGACAAGGATTGATGCAGGAAGAGACCTGAAATAGACATAGTAATAGGCTATTGTATTAGTACCGGAAAACAATGCCATGGAAATCCACTAGGGTGGTGGCAAACAGATGAGAGGAAGTGATATATTTTAAAGATAAAACCAATGGGTCTTTGTCATCAGTCTTGATAGCAGTATATGAAAGATATGGAGGAGTCAAGGATAATATCTAGTTTGTGAGGTAGTGTGGTTAACAATGATGGTACCATTGACATTTATAAAGAAGTTATAAAGAGGGGAGAGAATTAAAGGGAAAGTAATGAATTCAATTTTTGTCATAATAACTTTAAGACATATATATATATATATATATATATATATGGCTTCAATTTTGAATTTTGTAATATTTAATTTAAGATGCAAAACTGGGTCTTAGGTTTGATAATAATCAACAAAGAAATAATTGAGTCAACAACAACAAATAAGCACACAAAGTAAAATATAGTGGGAGAAGAGAGGAGAGTTTAAGACAGTGCCCTATTGAACACTTCCAAAAATTGTCTTCTACCAAATGTAGATAGATAACTTTTTTAGCAAATTATGTATTCTAGAGCTGCTTAGAGATTCAGAGTTTTACTCAGAGTGAGAGAAGTGGTTTGAATATTTGTCAAAATGAAGTTCCTTATTTAATGACCATTGAATCAATTCAAATATTATATACATATATACATACACACACACACACACACACACACACACACACATATATATATATGTATATATATATATATATATGTATATATATATATATTCTTTTGTACCTATATATACATATATATATATTTGGGAAATAGGGTCTTCATAACAAAAAGTTATTTAAAAGATTGTTTACCAAAGTTCACCTTTCCTTCTCATATTAGATGCATTGATTTTGTTTTACAAAAGCATTGCAATTTAATATAATAAATCTTTTCTATTTTATATTTTATAATGCTCTCTATCTCTTATTTGGTTATAAATTTTACCTCTCCCCATAACCCTGACAAATAAGATATTACTTGGTCTTCTAATCTGTTTTAGTTTTAACCCTTTATGTCTAAATCATGAGCCCATTTTGACCTTATCTTGTTATATAGTGTGAGATATTTGTATATATAAATAACTTATGTCCTACAGTTTTCCAGTTTTCCCATTTTCTTATCCCAAAAGTTGGTTTCTTTGTGTTTATCTAATGTCTACCCCTCTATTTCTTAACCACTATCATCAGTTAGTTTGAGTCATTTCTGTTTATTTTATTTTCCTAAAGAGTATTTTTATTAAATTCTCTAGCTTCAACCTTCCCTTCCCCTCTTCTCAAGACAGAAAATAAGCTAATATAGTCTATACATGCAATGTACAATCATCTTAAATATATTTCTATATTAAGCATGATGTAAAAGAAGAAACAAGGGAAAAATCATGAGAAAGAAAATAATTAGGAAGTGAAAATAGTCTGCTTAGATTTGATTAAAACATTCTTTGAATGTGAATGACAAATTTTATCACAAATCTTTCAAAATTGACTGATCATTTTATGCTAAGGAGTGAAGTCTAATCATATTTGATTGTCACATATTATCAGAATTCACTATGTTCTCCTGATTCTACTTAGTTTACTCAGCATCAATTCATATAAGTCTCTCCAGGTATTCTGAAAATATCAATTCATCACTTTTTACAGAACAATAGTATTTTATTAAAATCATGTACTATAACTGGTTTACCCTGTCACCAATTGATGAGCATCACTGAAATTCTAATTCTTTGCCACTGTAAAAAGAATGCTCTAAATATTTTTAAATAGTTGGGTTCTTTTCCCTTTTTATCATTTCTTTGGGATGCAGAAATAATACTAGTGTTCTCAGACCAATGGATATTCACAGATTTAAAGTTTTTTCTTTTATTTGAGAATGCTGGAATTTGACTATGATAGTCCTTGGTGTTTTCATCCTAGGGTCTGATGGAGATCTGTGTATTTTTTCAAATGCAATTTTTTCTTCTTGATCTAGCAGATTTGTACAACTTTCTTTAATAATTTCCTGAAATATATTATCACTCTCTCTTTTTTTTGATCTAGACATGCTGCTAGAACAAAAATTCTTAAATTTTCTCTCATGGATCTATTTTCCAGATTGTTTGCTTTTCCTAAGTATTTTTCTAAATTTTTTCATCCTGTTTTCATATATTTTATGGAATCTGGGTCGCCAATAGGTTCATTGGATTCTATTTGTGCAATGGTAAATTTAATTTACTTTCTTCAATTAACTTTTATGTTTCCTTTTCCATTTCATTAATGTTACTTTTTTATTTTATTAAAGATATTATTTGAGTTTTACAATTTCCCCCAATCTTGCTTCCCTCCCCCCCTCCCCCCACAGAAAGCACTCTGTCAGTGTTTGCTTTGTTTCCATATTGTACCTTGTTCCAAATTGGGTGTGATGAGAGAGAAATCATATCCTTAAAGAGAAGTATAAGAGGTAACAAGATCAGACAATAAGCTATCTGTTTTTTTTCCCTAAATTGAAGGGAATAGTCCTTGCACTTTATTCAAACTCCACAGCTCATTATGTGGATGCAGATGGCACTCTCCTTTTCAGACAGCCCAAAATTGTTGCCGATTGTTGCACTGATGGAATGAGCAAGTCCTTCAAGGATGAACAACACTCCCATGTTGCTGTTAGGGTGTACAGTGTGTTTCTGGTTCTGCTCATCTCACTCAGCATCAATTCATGCAAATCCCTCCAGGTTTCCCTGAAATCCCGTCCCTCCTGGTTTCTAATAGAACAATAGTGTTCCATGACATACACATACCACAGTTTGCTAAGCCATTCCCCAGTTGAAGGACATTTACTGGATTTTCAATTCTTTGACACCACAAACAGGGCTGCTATAAATATTTTTTGTACAAGTAATGCTTTTTCCCCTTTTCTTCATCTCTTCATGGTATAGACACAATAATGGCATTGCTGGGTCAAAAGGTATGCACATTTTTGTTGCCCTTTGGGCATAGTTCCAAATAGCTCTCCAGAAGGGTTGGATGAGTTCACAGCTCCACCAACAGTGTAATAGTGTCCCAGATTTCCCACATCCCTGCCAACAATGATCATTATCCTTCCTGGTCATAGTGGCCAATCTGAGAGGTGTGAGGTGGTACCTCAGAGAAGCTTTAATTTGCATTTCTCTAATAATTAATGACTTAGAACATTTTTTCATAGGGCTATGGATTACTTTGATCTCATCTGTAAATTGCCTTTGCATATCCTTTGACCATTTATCAATTGGGGAATGACTTTTTGTTTTAAAAATATGTCTCAGTTCTCTGTATATTTTAGAAATGAGTCCTTTGTCAGAATCATTAGTTGTAAAGATTGTTTCCCAATTTACTACATTTCTTTTGATCTTGGTTACATTGGTTTTATCTGTGCAAAAGCTTTTTAATTTAAAGTAATCGAAATTATCTAATTGGTTTTTGGTGATATTCTCCAACTCTTCCTTAGTCTTAAACTGTTCGCCTTTCCATAGATCTGACAGGTAGATTAGTCCTTGATTGTCTAATTTGCTTACAGTATTGTTTTTTATGTCTATGTCCTGTAACCATTTGGATCTTATCTTGGTAAAGGGTGTGAGGTGTTGGTCTAATCTAAGTTTCTTCCATATGAACTTCCAATATTCCCAGCAATTTTTATCAAAGAGGGAGATTTTATCCCAATGGCCAGACTCTTTGGGTTTATCAAACAGCAGATTACTATAATAATCTCCTGCATTTACACCTAGTCTATTCGACTGGTCCACCACTCTTTTTCTTAGCCAATACCAAACAGTTTTCATGACTGATGCTTTATAATATAATTCTAGATCGGGTAGGGCTAAGCCACTGTTCTTTTGCACTTTTTTTCATTAAGCTCCTGGCAATTCTTGACTTTTTATTTCTCCATTTGAATTTACTTAAAATTTTTTCTAACTTGATAAAGTAATTTTTTGGAATTTTGATTGGTAGGGCACTAAACAGATAGTTTAGTTTTGATTGAATTGTCATTTTTATTATATTAGCTCTACATATCCATGAGCAGTTGATATTTGCCCACTTATATAAATCTAATTTAATTTGTGTGAGAAGTGTTTTATAATTGTTTTCAAAAAGATTCTGAGTCTGTCTTGGCAAATAGACTCCCAAATATTTTATATTGTCTGAGGTTACTTTGAATAGGATTTCTCTTTCTAGTTCTTCCTGCTGTTTCTTGCTTGACATATATATTGAAAAGTTGAGGATTTATGAGGGTTTATTTTATAACCTGCAACTTCGTTAAAATTGCTAATTTTTTCCAGTATTGTTATTAGATGATTCCTTGGGATTTTCTAGGTAGAGCATTATGTCATCTGCAAAGAGTGAGAGTTTTGTCTCTTCCTTCCCAATTCTAATTCCTTTAAATTCTTTTTCTTCTCTAATTGCTGATGCTAACATTTCTAATACAATATTGAATAGTAGTGGTGATAATGGGCACCCTTGCTTAACCCCTGATTTTATTGGGAATGCCTCTAGCCTCTCCCCATTGATTATAATGCTTGTTGATGGTTTCAGATAGATACTGCTCATTATTTTAAGGAACAGTCCATTTATTCCTACACTCTCTAGTGTTTTTAATAGGAATGGATGCTGTATTTTGTTAAAAGCTTTTTCAGCAGCTATTGATATGATCATATGATTTCTGAAAGGTTTGTTGTTGATATAATTAAGTATACTAACAGTTTTCCTAATATTGAACCAACCCTGCATTCCTGGAATAAATCCTACTTGATCATAATGTATTATCCCAGTGATGACTTGTTGTAATCGTTTTACTAAGATTTTATTTAGGATTTTTGCATCTATATTCATCAGTGAGATAGGTCTATAATTTTCTTTCTCTGTTTTAACTCTTCCTGGTTTAGGTAATAGTACCATATTGGTTTCATAGAAAGAGTTAGGCAGAGTTCCATATTTCTCTATTTTTCCAAAGAGTTTATATAGGACTGGGGCCGATTGTTCCTTAAATGTTTGGTAGAATTCACTTGTGTATCCATCAGGCCCTGGAGATTTTTTTTAGGGAGTTCAATAATGTCTTGTTGAATTTCTTTTTTCTGAGATAGGGTTGTTTAGGTATTTAGGTATTTAATCTCTTCTTCATTTAACCTGGGCAACTTATATTTTTGTAAATATTCATCCATTTCACTTAGATTATCATATTTATTGGCATAGAGTTGGGCAAAATAATTTTGAATTATTACTTTAATTTCCTCCTCATTGGTGGTGATTTCACCTTTTTCATTTATGATACTAGCTATTTGGTTTTCTTCTTTCTTTTTTGTAATCAAATTGACCAGAGGTTTATCAATTTAATTGGGTTTTCATAATACCAGCTTTTGGTTTTATATATTAATTCAATAGTTTTTTTTTGCTTTCAATTTTATTAATTTCTCCTTTAATTTCTAGAATTTCTAATTTGGTACTTAATTGGGGATTTCTGATTTGTCCTTTCTCTATTTTTTTAGTTGCATGTTTAGTTCATTGATTTCTTCTTTCTCCAATTTATTCATATAAGCATTTAGAGCTATAATATATCCCCTGAGATTTGCTTTGAATGAATCCCATAGGTTTTGGTATGTTGTTTCATTATTATCATTATCTATGATAAAATGTTTAATTCTTTCTAGAATTCGTTTTTTGGTTCACTCATTTTTTTAAAATGAGGTTATTCAGTTTCCAATTTGTTCTGGTTCTGTATCTCCTTGGCCCAGTATTGCATAAGAATTTTATTGCATTGTGATCTGAGAAAGATGTATTCACTATTTCTGCCTTTCTGCAGTTGATCATTAGGTTTTTATGTACTAGTACCTGGTCAATTTTTGTATAAGTACTATGTACTGTAGAGAAAAAGGTATATTCCTTTCTGTCCCCATTCAGTTTCCTCCATAAATCTACCATATGTAATTTTTCCAACAATCTATTTACCTCCCTAATTTCTTTCTTATTTGTTTTATTATTCAATTTATCTAGATCTGATAGTAGTGTTTTGCTATCTATGTCTTCCTGTAATTCTTTCAGCTTCTCCTCTAAGAATTTTGATGCTGTCCCACTGGGTGCATATATATTCAATATTGAAATGACTTTATTGTCTATGATACCTTTCAGGAGGATATAGTTTCCTTCCTTATCTCTTTTAAAGCTATCTATTTTTGTTGCTGCTTTGTCTGAGATAAGGATTGCTACCCCTGCTTTTTTTATTTCAGCTGAAGCACAATATATTTTGCTCCAACCTTTTACCTTTACTCCATCTGTATCTCTCTGATTCAAATGAGTTTCTTGTAAGTAGCATATTGTAGGGGTCTGTTTTTTAATCCACTCTGCTATTTGCTTACATTTTAAGGGAAAGTTCATCCCATCCACATTCAAGGTTATGATTACTAATTCTTTATTGCCCTCTGTGTTATCTTCCCGTTGTTTGTATTTTCCCCCTTTCCCCTTTTTATCCATATTCCCCAGTATTTTGTTTTTGAGTACCACCCCCTTCAGTGTGTTTTCCCTCCTATATCACACCCTACACTTTCTTTCCCCTTTCCCTTTCCCCCTTTACTTCCTTTTATTATTTTCCCTTATTTCGCCCACTCCCCTTCCCTTTCTCCATCCCCCCATCCCCTTTTCCCCTTTTAATACTTGAAAGGTTAGATGTTTTTAAGTTAACTGACTATGTGTAGGTTGACTTTAAGCCAAGTCTCATGAGAAGGAGATTCAGGTGTTTCTCCTCTGCTCCCTTCATCCCCACTATGACCATAGGTTGTTTGTACCTCTTAGTGTAATGCAATTGACCCCATTCTATTCCCTCCCTCCTCCCATCTCTGTCCTGTCCCCCTTTTTAGGGCGGTAGTGTTTTTTTAAGATCATTCTATCTAAGTCATAGAAAATTCTGAGTGTCTTACACTTCTAGTTCTGTATATATTCTATCGAATAAAGTCTAAATTCCTGAGAGTTATTAGAGTATTTCTCCCAAATGGGGTTAAAGCCAGTTACATCCCATTAGATAGTAGTCTCATAGATAGGTCAAGAATATCCATCATTTCTAGCAAGGTATATTCTCTCTGTTAGAGCTACATTTATTGCATTTTTTTTCTTTTACTGCCCCCACCTTTTTTTTTTTTTATCTTTTCATGTGTCTCTTGAAACTCCTGTTTGATGTCCAAATTTTCTGTTTAGCTCTGGTCTTTTCATCAGAAATATTTGGAATTCTTCCATTTCGTTAAATTTCCCATCTTTTTCCCTGGAAGAGTAGGCTCAGCTTTGCAGGAATGTAGATTCTTGGCTGCATTCCAAGCTCCTGTGCTCTTTGAAATATTTCATTCCAGGCCCTTTGATCCCTTAATGTTGATGCAGCCAGGTCCTGCATGATCCTTACTGTGGTTCCTTGATATTTAAATTTTTTCTTTCTGGCTGCTTTCAGGATTTTCTCTTTTATCTGATAGATTTGCAGTTTGGCCTCAACATTCCTTGGTGTTTTCATTTTAGGATCTTTTTTCTGTTGGGGATCGATGTACGCTTTCAATAACTACTTTGCCCTCCAATTCCATGATATCAGGGCAGTTTTCTATCACTAGATCTTGTAATATTAAGTCCAGGCTTTTATTCTCTTCAATCTTTTCAGGAAGTCGTATAATTTTCAGGTTGCCCCTCCTCGATCTATTCTCAAGCTCAGTGGTTTTGTTGATGAGATATTTTACATTTGCTTCTATTTTTTTTATTTTGTTTTACTGACTCTTGCTGTCTTGGTGGAGTCATTAGTTTCTGTAGACTCCATTCTTTTTTGGGGGGAGGAGTTTTCTTCATTAACCTTTTGCAACTCCTTTTCCAATTGGTCAATTCTACTTTTGAAAGAGCTTTCCATTTGACCAATTGAGGTTTTGAGAGAATTAATTTCTTTTTTTTGCATTTGCTCATTTGAGGATCTGAGAGAATTGTTCGTATTTTGTAATTGTCCAATTGATGATCCGAGAGATTTATTCTCCTTTTGTGTTTGTCCAATTGTAGGTTCTAAGGTTTTGTTTTCTTGTTGCAAGGTATTAATTTTTTTCTCCCAAATTTTTAAGCTCCTTCCTTATTTCTTCAAGGAAGTCCTTCTGTGCTGGAGAACAGATTGTATTCTCCTCAGAGGTTCCAGGTCTCTCTGAGTTTGGGTCTTTCCCTTCCAGGAATTTTTCTATGGATCCACCTTTCCTCTGACCCTTCTTCATTATGCTAAGACCTTGAGTTGGGGGGGGGGGCTGGTTCACCTGGGTTTGGGATTGCTAAAGGCTCTACTGGGTGCAGTTTCTCTGGCTGGCCAGTAGGAGGTGCCGGTTACCCTCTCTGAAGTTTCTGTGAACTGGGTTGAGAGGCCTTCTCCCTTTGCCAGAAGGGAGGAGTTGGAACTATTGAATTCTTTTGCCTTCAATCAATCATGGGCTTTACCCTGGCCTGAGGTCATTCCTCAGCTGGGCTGGTTCTTAGGCTCACAAACCTGGGCCTGAGGCAGAAGTAGTTTGCAATTGTTTGTTCTGGAGGAGGTTTCACTGCAATGGCGGCTTGGGCTCAGAGTTTCTCAGACTGAAAGAGCCCAGAGATGGTGTCCGCAGCTCGCCTGCACCAGACCTCTCCCCGCAGGCCCTTACCCAAGCTCCAGGGGGACAGCACCAACAGCAGCACCTCTGCTTCCCCGTGGACCCAAGCCCCTTTCGTCCAGCCCCACCGCTGATACAGCAGGTCCCTCTCTTCCGCCCTAAGACTCCCAGTTCCAATTCAGCTGTTACTCTGGCTGATCTGGTTCTGATACTCAGCCGCCTGAATTCTACCAAAGCTGCAGCGAGAGAGAAATCCTGAGGTAGATGCACTTTCTCCTGGCTTTTCTCTCTGGGTTCCATGAGTCGGACTTCCTCTAAGAGGTTTGTTTCATGTGATAGATGGAGAAGAGATCAGGAGACTCTAGAACTGTGCCTGTCTTCTCTCCACCATCTTGGCCAGAAGTCAATGTTTCTTTTTTTTTCTGGTTTGTTGATTTGAGTTCTACATGATTTACATTCCTTTTTCAATTAATCGATTTGAGACTTAGTTGAGTTGCATTCATTTTACAATTGGTTGATTTTATTTTTTGAAGTTACAGTCTTTTTGGAATTGTTTACTTTTGCTTTTAAAGCAACTTATTTCTTTGTTCAATTTGTTCATTTTTCTTCTTCTCATTGAGGGTTCAAAATTATTTTTAAGCTCTTTTAAGAGGTTTTGTATTTGAGTCTAATTTATAGACTTCTTTGAAGCTTCCCATATCCATACTTTTTCAATGGGTCCTTCTTCTGAAGTGGAATTATTAATATTCTTTTCTGCATATTCTCTTCCTTTGGTTAGTGCTCTTTCCTGTTTTTCACTCATTTTGACAGTTTGAGTTCTGTTCCTGAGATATAGGAGTATACCAATCTTTTGTTGATAGGGCTTGTGTCTGAACCCTGGTTTATTCCTGGCCAAGGTGGTGCCTATGAAACCTAGGCATTGCATATGCATGGGTATGTTTCCTCCTTATTGTCCAGGCAGAGGCCTTTCCTTTGGTTTGTCCCCAACCTAGCCCTGTCATTTGCCCAAATGTTACCATAAGTCAAACATTGATTGGGGTAGGGACCCTCTCTGCTCCCTTGCTATCTAGGTTATGGGACTTATGCTGTTGTCAAGCTGCCTGGTTCTGAACTGCACTGTGGCTAAAATCTTCCCACTGGTTTTCTTGCTCCCCTGGCTAACTGGGTTTTGTTTTGCCTCTTCCCTTGAAGAGACAGACTTACACTGAAGATACTCCACTTTGTCTATGGGTAAAATCTTGTTTTAATCTTGTCTTATTTTGGTAGAATCTTTACCTTTAATGTCTAAGTAGAGGCTTCATTTAACATTGTGTAGGGAATGCTCCAGGAACATGCTATGATAGCATTATCCCAACATTTAGCTCTGATCTGGAAATCTCTAAATGTGTTTTATTAATAACAACATATTGTCAGATTATTGTATTACATTAATTCTGCTATTAATTTTTGTTTAAAGGGTGAAGTCATCACATACATTTTCAAAATAATAATCACTGTTTCACTCCTCTTTTTAGTTGTATCCCTCCTCAAAAGTATACCTGGTGGGGTGACTAGGTGGCAAAGTGGATTGAGCATTGGCCCTGGAGTCTAAGGATCTGAGATTAAATCTGGCTTCAGAAATTTAATGATCTAGCTTGGGTAAGCCATTTAACCACATTTTCTTGCAAAAAACCAGAAAACAAAAAAAAAAAGTGTAAATGACTTTTAACCACTGACTTCTTTTATTCTCTTCCCTCACTTAACTTTTCTTGTTTTCTCCACCTAGGGTTTTTTGTTTTTGTTTTTGTTTTATTTTTTAATTTATTTTCATCCATATGAACATGTGTACTTCAAGTTACAAAATTTCCTTCCACCCACCCATATCCCTCTCCTCCCTGGCAAACTAAAGTTAGCATTGTACACACATATTTTTGATAAACATGTATGTATATTAATTAGTTTTGGTGTGGGGAGTTAAGATTAAGGCAGAGATCCATTACATAATTTTTATAAAGTATTCATCAGATTCTGAATAGTTGTTGTGTGTGTGTGTGTGTGTGTGTGTGCGTGTGTGTGTGTGTGTGTGTGTGTGCGCGCCAGTCTAATATGCTTGTCCTACCTCTCTGAACTGCTGAGAGGAGTTTATTCCATTAAGGTAGTTCATCTCATAATGTTGTTGTTAATGTGTGCAATGTTTTCTTGGTTCTCTTCCCTTTGCTCAACATCAGAACCCATATATCATTCCATGCTTCGCTACAGTCTTGCCATTCATGGTTTCTTATAGAATAATAATATTCCATAGTATTCATTTACCATTTCTTGTTAAACCATTCCCCAATTGATGGGCATCCCCTCAATCTCCAGTTCTTTTCAACTACAAAAAGAACTGCTATGAATATTTTGGAACATGTAGGAGTTTCCCCTTTTTTATATAATTGGTAATGGATATAGACCTTGAATTAGAATTGTAGGGTCAAAAGGTATGAACATTGTATTGCTCTTTGGTCATCATTCCATATTGCTCTCCAGAAAGGTTGGATCCATTCACAACTCCACCAGCAATGCATCGATGTCCCAATTGTCCCATAATTCCTCCAACAATGATCATTTCCACTTCTCATCTTAACCAATCTGGTAGGTGTGAGGTGATACCTCATTATTGTTTTAGTTTGCATTTCTCTAATCAATAATGATTTGGAGCATTTTTATATGGCTATATATATATATATATATATATATATATATATATATATATCTTTAATTTTTTTCATTTGAAAACTGTCTATTCATCTCCTTTGACCATTTGTCAAGTGAGGAATGAACTGTAACCTTATAATTTGATGCACTTCTCTATATATTTTAGAAATGAGAACTGTATTAAACTCCTAGTTGTGAAAATTGTTTCCCAGCTTTCTGCTTTTCTTCTAATTTTGGCAGCATTGATTCTTAGTACAAAAATATTTTAATTTTATATAGTGGAATCATTCAATTTGCATTCTATATTGTGTTGTAATTCTTTCTTGGTCATAAATTCATCCCCTTTCCATAGATCTGAGCGATATAGTATTTCTTGGACTATTAATTTACCTATGATATTACTCTTTATATATAAATTCTGTACCTACCTTAACTTTATTTTGTTATAGGGTCTGTGATATGGAACTATGCCTAGTTTTTGCCATACATTTTTACAGTTTTCTCAACAATTTTTTGTCAAATTGTAAATTCTTATCCCAGAAGCTGATGTTTTGGGTTTCTCAGACAGTAGTTTTCTGTAGTCATTTATTGCAATTTCTTTTGAACTTATCCTAATCCACTGATCTATTTCTTAACCATTACCAAGCAGTTTAGATGACTGCTACTTTATAGTAAAGTTTTAGATCTGGTAGACCTAGACTACTTTGCTTTACCTTTTTTTCCATCAGTTCCCTTGCTATTCTTGACTTTATGTTGCTCCAGATTAATTTTTTACTATTTTTTCTAGTTTGGTAAACTTTTCCTTCTTTTCATCCACTTTTATAATTTTTTTTCTTCTTTATCTTTTATCCTCACTATTTCTCTGTATGTTAAGAAGTTTTAGATTTGTGTTATTCTTTCTTTAACCTATATTGATGAGAATCATGTACTAGCACTATCAGTTGCCCATGCCATTCTTATTCCACTTTAACAGTTCTTACAATCATGGGTCATTTGGAAAGGATAATTTCTCCATTTGACTCTGCTGATCCAATTTTACTTTTTTCATAGAACTGTAACATCATAATCAAGTCAACCTGTAGTCCTCTTATGTATGCTCTTTCAAATTGAGTTAGTTATAATATCCCTTGAATTTATAGATAAGATTTTGTCATATAAGAAATTAAAAGTATTGATCTTTGTGAGTCTTTAAAATGGTCACACATCAGTTCATGCAACTCTCTCTTTGATTTTCTGAAGGCAGCTAGGTCACAATTTCTTACAGAATAACTGTATTTCGCAACATTTATGTAGAATAACTTGTTCAAACAATCCCCAATTGATGAACATCCCCTCAGTTTCCAATTGCTTTCCCCTTCAAAAAGATCTGCTTTCAATATTTCTATGCATTTGGGTTTTATCTCCTTTTGTATGATTTGTTTTCAACATAGGCCTAGTATTACTGCAACAAATGGTAAAATGGTTCAATTGTCTGGTGTCCAAAGTTTCATTTTTTTTCCAGAATAGTTGGATCAGTTCACATCAGTACATTAGTGACCCAGTTTTCCCAGTCCTCCCCAACATTGATCATTTTATTTTTTTAAAATCGTTTTAACAAGTAAGATAGATGTGAGGTAATACCTCACGGTTGTTTTGATTGGCATTTTTTAATTCAATAATTATATGAAATAGTTTTTCATATGGCTATAGGTAATTTGATTTTCTTCAGCAAAAATGGCCTTTTCACATCCTTTGAGCATTTTTCAATTAATTACTTATATTCTTATAAAGTTGAATTGTTTTCCATATATCTTAGAAAAGAGTCCTTTATCAGAAACATTAGCTGCAAAAATTGTTTCCCTGATTTCTGTATCCCTTCTAATTTTGCTTGGATTGGCTTTGTTTTGCAAAGACATTGTTATATTAATGTAATCAAAATTATTTATTGTGCAATTTATATTATATTTTTTTGGTAATGCACTTTTACCCATTCAATAGATTTGACAGATAGACTATTCCTTGTTCTTCTAATTGTTTCATCGTATCACCTTTCCTGTCTAAATCCTGTGCCCATTTCAAACTTATCTGTGCTTACTTTTTATCATACTATTTTTCAATTTTCCTGATAGTTTTGGACAAATGGCAAGTTCTTGTCCCATAAACAATAGTCTCTTGGTTTATCCAATAGTTGATTACCAAAGTCATTTACTACTATTTCTTTGGCTCTATTCCACCGATTCACTCCGTTATTTTTAAGTTAATACCAGAAAATAGTGTTGACTGGCACTTGATGATATTGTTATAGATCTGCTATTGCCAGGACCCTGTTCTTTGCATTTTTATTTCATCAAACCCCTTGATATTTTGTTCATCCAGCTGAATTATTACTTTCCCCCCTAATCCTATGAACTAAAATTTGCTAATATGAATGATATGACACTATAGATGCAATTTAATTTAGATTGCATTTTCATTGTAAGTTGCTTGGTCTAATTTAAAAGTAAAACCATGGGGAGATTTTCCATCCATTCCCTTGATATTCTTCACCTTTTGTTGTTCCAGAAAAAAAATGTCACTTTTTTTGTTACTTTTTTCTAGGTCAATAAAATGATTATTTGATAGTTTGGTTGCTATGACAATAATTTAATTTGGGAAAAATTGTAATTTTTAATGTATTAGCTCAACCTAAACATGAGCAATTTCTGAATTGTATAGATCTAACATTATTTAGGTGAGAAATGTTTCGTAATTGTATTCATATAGTTCCTGAGTTTACCTTAGGAGGAAGATTTCCAAGTAGTTAATATTGTCTAGAGTTACTTTAAATGGTATTTCTCTTTCAATGTCTAAATCTTGTACTTTGTTGTTCATTTATAGCAAAATAGATGATTTATGTGGGTTCATTTTATATGCTGCTGCTTTTCTAAATTGTTAATTGTTTCAAGTAGATTTTTAGATGGGTTTTCTTGTGGTCTCTATGTATACTAACATTTCATATGCAAAGAGTAAAGACTTTGCTTTCTTGTTGCCATTTCTGATTCCAACAATTTCTTTTTCTTCTCTTCTTGCTAAAGCTAACATCTCTAATACTATATTGAATAGTAATGGTGATAAAGGATATCCTTATTTCACTTCTGATATTATTGGAAATGCTGTGGGTTTATCCCTATTATACATACATACATACATACATACACACACACGTATGTTTCTAGTTTTAGAAGACTTCATTTATCCCTATTATTTCTAGTGATCTCAATTGAATGGATGTTGTATTTTATCAAAAGCTTTTTTTCAGCATTTATTAAAATAATCTTAAGATTTCTGCTCTTTTTTGCTACTGATATGTTCAATTATGTTGGTTGTTTTCCTAATATTGAACTCTCTGTGGCTACTTGGGATAAATTCTATGTGTATTACCCTAGTTATAACTTATTTGTTAAGATTTAATTCAGATTATTGCATCAATTTTCATTACAAAGATTGGTATTAAATTGTCTTTTTCTGTTTTGGTTCTTCCTGCTTTAGGTATCACCACCATATTGGTATCAAAAATAGAATTGAGTAGAAATCCTTCTCTAAGTTTTCTAAAAGTTTACATAGAATAGGACTTTATGATTGTTAAAATATCTCACAGAATTCACTGATAAATCCATCTGGACCTGTAAATTTTTCTTAGAGAGTGTATTGATGCTTTCTTCAATTTTCTTTTTGGAAATGGAGTTATTTAAGTGTTTTATGTCCTCTTCTGTTAATCTGGAGAACATGTATTTTCCTAAGTATTCATCCATTTCACTCAGGTAATCAAATTCATTGCCATACAATTTGGCAGAATAGCTCTGAATTCTCTTTAATCTCCTCTTCATTGATAGTAATTTGGCTATCTTCTTGTATTTTTTAAAATCAGATAAACCAATACGAATAACCAAAAATCAAAAATAGTAAGTTATAGACCAATCTTCCTAATGAAAATTAATATAAGCACCTTAAATGAATTTTATCAATGAGACTACAAGTTATTACTAGAATCATACACCATGATCAGATAAGATTTATATCAGGTAGGTAGGGATGGTTTAATATTAGGAAAACATAAAACATAATTGAACATATCAATAGTAAAATCAACAGAAATCATAGGATTATCTCAAGAGATGCTTTAAAAGCCTTTTATTAAAAACAATATCCTTTTCTATTAAAACACTATAAATATTAGGAATAAATGAAATTTTCCCTAAAAATAATAAATAGTATCTATGTAAAACCATGAACAATTATTTTATGCAATGAGAATAAACTCAGAGCATTTCCACTAAATTCAAGGGTGCAGCACAAATACTCAATCTCACCATTACTATTCAATATAGAATTGGAAATGCTAGCTATAGCAATAAGAGAAGAAAATATAATTGAAGGAATCAAAATTGGCAAAGAGGAAGCAAAATTTTATCTCTTTGCAGATGATATAATGGTATACTTAGAGAATCCAATAATATCATCTAAAAAACTACTTGAAAAAATAAAAACATTCCAAAAAGTAGAATGATATAAAATAAACCCACATAAATCATCAATATATATATATATATATATATATATATATATATATATATATATATATATAATATATTTATATACACACACACACACACACACACACACACACACACACACACATGTATATGAACAGGAAAGCCCAAGAACAAGAGACAGAAAGAGAAATTCCATTGAAAGTAACTATAGACAACATTAAATACTTGGGAATCTAACTACCAAGACAAACCCAGAAACTGTATGATTAAAAAAGCACTTCTCAAAGACTTCTAGCCAAGATATCAGAGAGATGACAAGTAATGAGGTAAGGTATCCTTATCTTCTCTCATATATATTATGAAACAAATCTCTTAACAGAATTTTGATCAACAAAACCCAGAGCAGAGAAGCTAGGAGTAGAACGTCTATGAAAAAACATCTGACTTCAGGGATCTTGGGTGAGCTGAGGAGCAGAGAGTAGAGAGCCTGCTGGAATGGGGTGAGAGTCTGACTAACCTAGCATCAGCTGTGGAGTCATTGACAGTGGGAGCCACAGACTAGGGGCTTACTGGGGTGTGGAGGCTTTGGCTGAGGGACTAATGGTCTGGGACCCCAACCCAGCAGGACTGGAGGGCAAGTTCCACTGCAGAGAGTTACTGAGGTGTACTGGACAAATATCATATCGGCTCCTCTGGTCCGGAGGAACTCAGAATCCATACATTTACTTCAGTTGAACCCTGTTCCCAGAACAAATGCAGTAACAGCTTCCCCCCAACCCCAACTCCCTGCTAAAGTGTGGGCAGCAAAGGACCCTCAGCTGAATAGGGAGAATAATTACCTTACCCCAGCTCATAGCCCACATTGTTCAAGGATAAAGTATCCAACAGTGCCACTCATCCCCTCTGGGACAAGGGAAAGTGTCTCAAGTAAAGATCACAGACACTTCAGAGAAAGCAATCAGCACCCCTACTGGCCAGTTCACGTGGACTTACTAAATACAGTGAGAGAAACCTCTAGAACCCTATACTGGGTAGCCCACTTGGAGTTAGTAAACTCAACAAGTAAAGCCTCTAGGAATCTCAACACCATACCTCTGTGAAGCAACCCCTCTCACAACATCAGAACTTAGGAAAATGAAGAAAGCCCAGTGAAAAAGGCAGGGTCATAGAAAACTACCTAGGAGGTAAAGACCCTAACTCAGGAAATCATGAAGGAGTTTAAAAAGAATTGGAAAATTTGGGAGAGAAAATTAACACCTTGAAACAGGAAAACAAATCCTTGGAAAACACAATTAGACAAATGCAAAAAGAAAATAATTCTCTCAAAATGTCAATTGGTCAAATGGAAAACTTTCAAAAATAGAATTTACCAATTGGAAAAGGAGTCACAAAAGATAAATGAATAAAATTCTTCTCTAAACAAAATGGAGTCTGTGGCAACTAATGATTTCATGAAACAACAAAATTTTTTTAACAAAACCAAAATATCAAAATAAATAGAAAAAATGGAAAATGACTCATTGACACAACCATAGACCTCACAAATAGATCCAATGGGGACAATTTAAGAATTATTGGTCTACCTGAAAATATTGAGGAGAAAAAAATGCCTGGAATCAATGTTACAGGATTTAGTGGTGGAAAATTGCCATGACAGTGGGTTATCAGATGACAAAATACTTATTGAAAAAATACATCAATCCCCCTCCAGAAAGGGATCCCAAAATAAAAATACCAAGGAACACTGTGATCAAATTCCAGAACTATTCAGATGAAAGAAAAAATCTTGCAAGCAACCAGAAAGAAACACTTTAGAAGCCAAGGAGCCACAGTAAGGATTACACAGGACTTGGCTCCAACAGCACTAAGGGATTGAAGGGCCTGGAATACAATATTCTGAAAAGCAAGGCATCTTAGAATGTAGTTAAAAATTCACTCTTGGGCAAAACTGAGGCTTCTCTTCCAGTGGAAAAGATTGACATTTAATGAAATAGGAGACTTCTAACCTTTCCTGATGAAAAGATCAGAGCTTAATAGAAAATTTGAACTTCAAACTGGAGACTCAAGAAGCACATGAAAAGGTAAATAAAAGGGGTAAAGAAAATAATGCTTTCCAGTAAGAAGAAACTGGCTATGTAACTACCTGGGTGAAAGACTCTAATAACTCTCAAGACTTGTAAATCTATTAGAGAAACTATGTTTTGCTAAAAGTTATGGACACTCAAGACTTTTCTGTGACTCAGATAGAATGATTTAAAACAATAAATCATTAAAAGGGGGGGGACAGTAAAGGGACCAGAGGATGGAGGAGATTGAATAAAGTAAATCTCATTATATTAAAAGGTCCAAAGGACCTATTGCAATAGAGAGGAAGAAGGGAGGAGGTGAGAACTGCCTGAATCTAACTTTCATCTGATTTGGATCAAAATTAATATGCATACACTCAGTTAAGTTAAAAACTTATCTTACCTTCAAAGTATTAAAAGGGTAAAAGCAGAGGGGGGGAGGAAAAGAAGAGCAACCAGAAGGAAGAGAATGAAGAAGGGGCAAGGGGGAAGGGGAAAGAAATGGGAGGGTTTGGATATTGGGTGTCAAAAACACTGAAAAAGGTATATTTATAAATAAAATACTGTGGAATATAGATAAAGTGAAATAAGAGTAAAATAAAAACAGAGTTAAGATAGCATAGAGGGCCATGAAGATTTAGTAATTATAACTTTGAATGTGAATGGGATGAACTCTCCCTTAAAGCATAAGCAAAGAATAGAGTTAATTAAAAATCAGAATCCTACAATATACTGTTTATAAGAAACTCAGTTGAAGTAAGGAGATACATATAGATAAAGGTAAAATGTTGCAGCAATATATATTTTGCTTCAGCTGAAGTGAAAAAAGAAGGGGTAACAATCCTTATTGCAGAAAAAGCAGCTACAAAGATAGATCTCATTAAAAGATATAAGGAAGGAAATAATATCCTCCTAAAAGGTACCATAGACAATGATGTCTAAATTGACTAAAATGACTAAATATGTATGCACCAAATGGTATAACATCCAGATCCTTAGAGGACAAGTTGAAGAAGTTACAGGAGGACATAGACAGCAAAACACTACTGGTTGGAGACCACAACTTCCTACTCTTAGATTTAGATAATTTCATCATAAAATAAAAAAGAAGTAAGTTAAAGAAGTAAATAGATTGTTAGAAAACCGAGACATAATGTACCCATGAAAAAATTTATTTGGGGATAGAACAGAAAATAGTTTCTGCAGTACATGGCACTTCAACAAAACCTAATAATCAGTTGGAGAAAGGCAGACATAGTGAATACATCTTTCTCAGATCATAGTACAAGAAAAATTACATGCAATATTGAGCCAGGGAAATATAGACCCAAAACTAAATTGAAAATAAATAACCTAATTTTAATAAAGATTTGATAAAATAACAAATATAGAAAGAATTAATGACAGCAATGAAAGAACCTAGTAAAACATATGTGATACAGAAAAGACATATATATATTATATCAGGGGATATATTAGATCTTTAAATACCAATATGAATAAATTAGAGAAAAAGGAAATCAATGAACTTAACATGCAAATAAAAATATTAGAGTAAGAAAAAATTGAAAACCACAAATTAAATACAAATTTGGGTATGCTAAATATTAAAAGATAAGTAAAATAAAATGCAAGAAATCAAAAGAACTAATAAATAAAACCAAGGTTTTCTTTAATTAAAAAAATAAAATAGATAAACCTCTGGTTAATTTGATTAAAAACTAAGAAGAAAACCAAATTTCTTGTATCATAAATCAAAAATGTGAAGACACCACCAGGAAATCAAAGCAATAATTCAGAAGTATTTAGCCCAACTCTATGCCAATAAATTTGATAATCCAAGTGAAATGGATAAAAATTTCCAAAAAAAGATAAGTTGTCCAGGCTAAATAAAGAGTAAATTAAATACATAAATAACCCTGTCTCAGAAAAAGAAATTCAACAAGTCATTATTGAACTCCTTAAAAAAAATCTCCAGAGTAAGATGGATTTACAAGTGAATTCTATCAAACATTTAAGGACCAATTGGTTCTAATTCTATATAAACTATTTAGAAAAATATGTGAAGATAAAACTCTTCCTAATTCTTTCTATGAGACCAATATGGTGCTCATACCTAAACCAGGAAGAATTAAAACAGAGAAAGAAAATTATAGACCTATCTACCCGATGAATATAGATGCAAAATCTTAAAATCTTAGCAAAATGATTACAAGTTATCACTATGATAATACACTTTAACCAAATTGAATTTATTCCAGGAACCCAGAGTTGGTTCAATATTAGTAAGACTGAGTATAATTAATTGTAGCAATAACAAACCTATCAGAAATCATGTGATTATATCAATAGATGCTGAAAAAAACTTTTAACAAACTACAGCACTCATTCCTACCAAAACAGGAGAGAGCATAGGAATAAAAGTATTGCTCATTAGAATAATAAGCAGCATCTATCTGAAACCATCAACAAGCATCATATGCAATGAGGATAAGGTAAAGACATTGCAAATAAGATCGGGGGGAAACAAGCATGTCCATTATCACCACTACTATTTAATATTGTACTAGAAATATGAGTTGCAGCAATAAGAGAAGAAAAAGAAGTTGAAGGATTTAGAACTGAGAAGGAAGAGACAAAACTCTCATTCTTTGCAGATGATATGATGATATACCTAGAGAAACCCAAAAAATCATCTATTAAAAACTACTAGAAATAATTAGCAAAGGTAGCTAAGTCACAGGAAATAAAATAAACCCTCATAAATCCTCACCATTTTTATATATGGCAAGCAAGATGTAGCAGAAAGAACTAGAAAGAGAAATCCCAAAGTGAATTCAGACAAATTGAAAACAATTACAAAACACTTCTCACACAAATAAAATCAAATTTAAATAACTGGGCAAATATCAACTGCTCAAGGATAGGCCAAGCTAATATAATAAGCATTACAATTCTACCAAAACTAAATTACTTATTTACTACCTTACCAATCAAAATTCCAAAAAAATTACTTTAATGAGTTAGAAAAAATTGTAAGTAAATTCATATGGAGAAATAAAACGTCAAGAATTTTCAGGGATTTAGTGAAAATAAGTGAAAAAAGAGATGGCTTACCCTACCAGATCTAAAATTATATTATAAAGTGTCAGTCATCAAAACTGTCTCATATTGACTAAGAAATAGAGTGGTGGATCAGTGGAATAGACTAGTTGCAATAGCAGGAAATGATTATAGTAGCCTAATGTCTGATAAACCCAAAGTGACCAGCTCTTGGGATAAAAACTTTGTCTTCAATAAAAAATTGCTGGGGAAATTGGAATTGAGTATAGCAGAAACTTGGATTAGAATAATACCTCACACCTTATACCAAGCTAAGATCAAAATGTATATAGGATCTAGTCATAAAATGCAATATTATAAGCAAACTTGGAGATCAAGTAATACTTTACCTGTCAGACCTATGGAAAGGGAAGTATTTTTTGACCAAGGAAGAGATGGAGAACATCATTTAAATCAAACAAGATAATTTAAGTTGCATTAAATTAAAATTCTTTTTTTCAGAGACAAATGCACTGTAACCAAGATCAACAGAAATGTAGTAAATTGGGAAATGATTTATTGTATTAGTATTTCTGACAAAGGAGTCATTTCTAACATATATAGAGAACAAAGTCAAATTAAAAAAAAATCCTCCAATTGAAAAAAAAGGTCAGCAGATATATAAATGCAATTTACAGAAGAGTAAATCAATGAGATTCATAGTCATATAAAAATTACTCTAAATCACTACTTATTAGAGAAATGAAAATTAAACCATCTCTGTGATACCTGATGACATGTCTAAGACTGGACAATATGACCGGAAAGGTCAATGATCAATGTTGGAATGAATGTGGGAAATCTTGGAAACTAATACATTGTTGGTGCAGCTGTGTACTCATCAAAAATTTCTAGAAAGAAATTTGGAATTACGTCCACAGGGCAACAAAAATATGCATACCCTTTGATCCAGCTATACCTCTCCTGGGTCTATACACTGAAGAGATGATGGAAAAAGCTTAAAAATATCAGTTGTACAAAAATATTCATAGCAGCTTTATTTGTGATTGCAAAGAATTGGAAATCAAGTAAATGTCCTTCAATTGGGGAATGGCTTAACAAACTATGGTATATGTATGTCATGGAACACTATTGTTCTATTAGAAAGCAGGAGGGATGGAAATTCTGGAAAGCCTGAAATAATTTGCATGAGCTGATGCTGTGAGAGATAAGGAGAACCAGAAAAACATTGTACACCCTAACAGCAGCATGGGTGTGATGATCACCCTGAATGGTCTTGCTCTTTCCATCAGTGCAGTAATCAGATGCAATTTGGGGTTACCTGCAATGGAGAATACCATCTGTATCCAGAGAAATAATTGTGGATTTTAAATAAATATCATAGACTATTACCTTTAATTAAAAAATAAACATTATCTTGCTATATAATTTTTTTTAGGTTTTTTTTTTTGCAAGGCAAATGTGCTTAAGTGGCTTGCCCAAGGCCACAAAGCTAGGTCATTATTAAGTGTCTGAGACCAGATGTGAACCCAGGTACTACTGACTCCAGGGCTGGTGCTGGATCCACTGAGCCACCTAGCTGCCCCTTGCTATATAATTTTGCTATTTCTTTTGTTTTATTTTTCTTCTTTAAGGATATGATTTCTCTCTCATCACATTCAATTGAGATCAATGTTTACCATGGAAACAATATAAAGACTAATAGACTGCATTCTGTGGGAGTGGGGTTGGAAGGAAGGAAGTGAAATTAGGGGGAAAATTATAAAATTCAAAATCAATCAATAAATAAATAACTTTAAAAAAAGAGAAAGATCTCCAGGGCCAAATGAATTCATAAGTGAATTCTACCAAGCATTAAAGGAACAATTGTTTCCAATTACATATATATATATATATATATATATATATATATATATATATATATATGAACTCTGGAAAATTAGGTGAAGGCAGAACTCTGCCTAACTCTTCCCATGAGACCAATATAATACTGATACCTAAACGAGGAAGAGTTAAAACAGAGTAAAAAAAATGTAGACTGATCTCCCTGATGGATATAGAAACAAAATTTTTAAATAAATCTTAGCAAATTGATTACAACAATTTATCACTAGGGTAATGCACTATGACCAAGCAAGGTTTAATGCAGGAATGCAAGTTTGGTTCAATATTAGGAAAACTGTCACTCTAAGTATAGCAATAACAAACCTCACAGAAATCATATGATTATCTCAATAGATGCTTGAAAAAGTCTTTGACAAAATACAGCATGCATTCCTACTAGAAATCCTAGAGAGCACTGGAATAAATGAATTGTTCCTTAGCGTGTTTAGCAGTATCTATCTGAAACCATCAACAAGCATTATATTGAATTAGGATGAGAAAAAAATTTAAATACATAAATGAATTAATTTAAAAAAATACTTAATCAAATAAAGTCAGATATAAATAATTGGAAAAATGTCAATTGTTCATATTTAGGTCAAACTTTCATAATCAAACTGATAATTCTACCCAAATTAAATTACTTATTCAGTGCCATACTATTCAAACTTCACAATAACTACTTTATTGAACTAGAAAAAAATGTATCTGGAGCAAGCACAGGTCAGGAATAGCAAGGGAACTGATGAAATAAAAATGTAAAGCAAGGTGGCCTAGCTCTGCCAGATCTAAAAACTATACCATAAAGCAGCAGTCACTAAGACTGTCTGGTACTGTTTAAAAAATGGACTAATGGATCAGTGCATTAGAATAGATTCAAAAGAAACCGTATTAAATAAATACAGTAATCTATTATTTGAAGAAACCAATGACATCAGGTTCTGGGACAAGAAATCACTACTTGACAAAAATTTCTGAAAAAAGTGTAAAATAGTTCGGCAGAAACCAGAAATAGATCCATATCTCACACCCTATAATAAAGTAAGGTAAAAATAGATCCAGAATTTAGACATAAATGGTAATACCATAAATAAATTAAAATACCAAGAAATACTCAATCAGATATATGAAAAAGGGATAAATTCATGACCAAACAAGAATTAGAGTACATTATAAACAGCAAAATGAATGGTTTAGCTATATTAAAAAAAAAACAGTTATGCACTAAAAAAATCAATGCTGCCAGAATTAGAAGGAAAGCAGAAAGCGTCACAATTAGGAATTCTTATAAAAGTCTCATTTCTAAAATATATAGGGAATTACAAAAAATTTATAAAGTTACAAATCATTCCCCAATTGATATATGGTCAAAGGTATGAATGGAGAATTTTCAAATGAAGAAATTAGAGCTATATATAATCTTCGAAAAAATGGTCTAAATAATTATTGATTAGAGAAATGCAAATTAAAATAACAATGAGGTATCACCTCAAACCTATCACATTGGTCAAGATGGGAAGAAGGGAAAATGATTAATGTTGGAGATATGGTGGGAGGATTGGGACATTGATGCATTACTGGTGGAGTTGTGAATGGATACTAACTTTCTGGAGAGCAATATGGAACTATGCCCTAAGATCAATAAAACTGTTTATTCCTTTGATCCAGCTATTCCAATTCAAAGCCTGTATCCAGAAGAAATCATCCATATAGGAAAATTCCTACATGTTTTAAAATATTCACATCAGTTCTTTTTATAGTGGCAAAGAATTTAGACATTGAGAGGATGGCCATCAATTGGGAAATAGCTAAGCAAGTTATGGTTCATAAATAATATGGAATATTATTATTCTTTAAGAAACCATATATGGTTAGATTCTAGAGAAGCATGGAATGACTTACAGGATCTGATGCTAAGCTAAGCCAATAGAACCAAGAGAACAATGCATATATTAACAACAATATTGAAACGTGATCAACCTTTATGGAAACAGCTCCATTCAACAGCTCAGACAGTTAGGACAACCATTTAGACCAGCTATGGACAATATCATCTCCATTCAGAGTAAGAAAAACAAAACAAAACAAAAAGAAAAACAAAAACCCTTCTGAATCTGATGAATGTTTTACAAAAATTATCTCTTTTCCTTAATCCTAATTCCTCATATTGATAATAACTATTTTGTAAACGTCTGTCAACCAGATATATATATATATGTATATATACATATATACATATATATATATATATATGTATACAATGCTAATATTTCTTTCACAGCTGAGGGGAGGGAAGTAGGAAGGGAGGGTGGAAGGAAATATTGTAGCTTAAAAATATACATATACATATGGATTAAAAATAGAAATAATAAAAATCAGATTGTCCTAAGGTTTGCCTATAATATTGACTTTTGCATAAAATGAATTCATAGTTAAATTTATTTGATCAGCTCCCAAGACAAACCCAGAAACTGTATGAGCACAATTAAAAGCACTTCTCATCCTAATAAAGTCAGATCTAAATAACTGGAAAAATGTCAAATAGATATCTAATGATCTTATGGATCTATTTTCCAGGTCATTTTGTTTTTTCTAAAAGTTACATTATGTTTTCTTCAGTTTTTTCAACTTTCACATTGTGTGATGGAATCTTATATTCTCATTGATTCATTGGTTTCTATTTGTCCAATTCTGATTTTTAAGGTTTTATTTGCTTCAGCTATTTTTTGTGTTTCCTTTTCCAGATGGTTGATTTTATTTTTGAAACAATTTTTTGAAACAACATTCTTTTTCCAGTTGTTTATTTTTGCTTTTAAGGGAACTGAGTTTTTGGTCAATTTTTCAAAAATTTCCTGTATGACTCAAATTTATTTTATCCATTCTTCTTATCCTTCCTCTCTTCTTTGGCTTTTAATTTCTTTTTAAACCCTTCTATGATCTTTCTGAATTAAGTCCAATTTATAAGTGAGACCTCCCATATGTGTAATTTTTCAGTTTTCTTCTTCTAAGAATGTCTTCTGATTACATTGTTATATCATCTTTTATCTGCATAGTCCTTTCTAGAGTGAGTGCTCTTTTAGCTTTTTTGCTTATCTTGAAATATCTGAGCTCTAATCCTGTTTTATTTTTAGATTTTTTTCAAAGTAATGGGGTTAAGTAGCTTACCCAAGGCCACATGCCTAGGTAATTATTAAGTGTCTGAGGTCGGATTTGAACCCAGGTACTCCTGACTCCAAGACTGGTGCTCTATTCACTGCACCACCTAGCCAACCCAATCCTGTTTTTTTAAAGAAAAATTTTATTTACTTTGAGATTTACAATTTTCTCTCCATTCTTGCTTCCCTCTCCCCACCCCCTCACAGGAAGCATTCTCTTAGTGTTTACATTATTTTCATGTTATACTTTGATCTGTTTTATAGGTAATATAGACCCAAGATTTTTATGCCAGGGCTGGGGGGGTTCTGATTCCCTGGTTTGTCATTGGCCAAATGTTGCCTATGCAGTCAAGGCATGCATTTGTAGAACTTTGTTTCCTCCTTTGTGTCCAGATTCTGCCTATACAGTCATTTACTCCAGTCTTGCCTTTTGCCCCAGTATTCCCAGACTTCAGACTTTGAGGTTGGGACCCTCCCTGCTATCTTGTTTTCTAGCTGCTGGGACCTATGCTTCTGTCAAGCTGTCAGAACCTGGACTGCACTGGGACTTTAATAAAAACAACCTCCCACTGATTTCCCTGCTCTCACATCTAGATGGGCTTCACTTTCCCTTATCCCCAAAGAGACAGACCTTCATTGAGGATTCTTTATAATGTCTATTCTTCAAAACTTCTTTGTCTCTTGTCTTTTTTTGGTGGGATCTGTGGCTTTAATGTCTATGTAGAGGCTTCATTTGTCTTTGTCTAGGGAATATCTCTAAGAGCAAGCTAGATTCATTTTTGCTCTCCCTCAGAAGTCATTTTAATGCCCTTTATAATCTTTTCCAATAAGTCATTTTGGGATGGTCACCATTTTGCTTTATTCTTATAAATAAAAAAAATCTGGATTCAGATCTTCTTCATCACCATAATAGCTATCTATAATTGAGCTCTCTCTCTTTTGCATACTCATTTTTTCAGCTTTTTTATTCTGATACTTTTGTCTTAAAGGAAGGCCTGAGGTATAGAAAATAAAATCCCAAGTGTTATCTGAGCATGATACAGAGGTCTGATTTCAGGTTCTCCACTCCACCTTTCAGTAGCAATGCCACTGCAAATGTCCTAAAGCTTTCTGCAACCACACTCATCAGGTGTTCTTCTTTGTTTACAGCCAGAGTGCAGAATTGTAATTTATCTGAGCACCTGGGTATAGTATCTAGAGTTGACAGAGAACCCTGTAATCTTCCCCTGATCATCTGCCAAATCCTACACTTAACATGAGACAAAAGTTCCAGAAGCTAAAGCTGCTGTTCAGCTGCCACAAGACTTGAGGTTTTGGGTGATTTGACAGTATCTTCTCAAACCTTTTGCAATTCAGTCAAATCAAATAACACCCTGGTATTTCTAGTATTTCTCAATGTCCTCTCAAGTTGCTTAGGAGGACAAGTAATATATTGCAACTTTTACTTATTTCTATTCTTCAATGTTTTTTTGAGGCAATTTTTTGTGTTCTTAGCACAATTTGGAAAAGTCAGATAATTTCTTGCCTTATTCTACCATCTTCCCAGAAACTTCTTCTCTAATGTCAAATTTGAACTCAGGAAGATGAATCTTCCTGTCTCTATCCACATGCTAATTACTTCTTTACTAAGAATTAGTATTGGTACAGCTAGGTGGTGCAGTGGATTAGAGCACTAGCTCTAGAGTCAGGAGATCTGATTTCAAATCTGGCCTCAAACATTTAATAATTGCCTAACTGTGTGACCTTGGGAAAGTCACTTAACCCCATTGCCTTAAGTAACAAAAGGGAAAAAATAGTATTTAAAATTGCAAACAAAATAATATCATCAAATGCAAAATATTATTTAACTTAATTCTTAGACAAATGAAAATAGACTTCTTTTGGAACTGGTTTCCTACCTTGCTTTAAATTTGTACATTACTGTATCTTTCCTTTGTAAGGTGCTGCTAGAGTATATTATAGCATTTATCCTTTTCCTTTCCATGTAACCCTAATGAATAGAATTTCAGATATATAATTTTAAAGTGTTTTTCAAATGAACAAAAAGGAACCTCAAAGGGGGCGGGGAGAAATATCAGGGTCTTCCGCTACTCTCAACAAATGTCTGCTGAAAGACTTTTAATATAATGAAAATTAATTTAAACTCAACTAAAACAGATAATCTTCATTCATGTACAATTTAATGACTCTGTAATTGTACAAGGAAAGAAATACTGGATTAACGTTTCTTTTAAAAGTAAGGAAAATTCAGTTCAGTGCTGGAGGAAATGAAATATTGTCTCCAGGTACAGTTTAATATCTTGCCTCTAAAAGCTTATGAAATAAGTGTCATTGGTAATTGTGCACTTAATTCTTTGGTGGCAGGAGATGGGATTTCCTGATGGGACACAATATGCAAGCATTGAGATGAACAGTTTGCATGGCTAAAAACAGACTTTCCTTCTAAGAAGTATCTGAGAGGAATTCATTGTGATTTCATAAAATCTAATATTTCCTATTAAAATTCATTTAGTGAAGTCATTAGCTAAATAGAAAAGACATTACTAAACTACAGTGGTATCAAGAAAAGGTCATCCCAATAATACCAGGAAGAATAGTAATCATAAAATTTACCAACATAACAGCATAGAAAATTAGGAATTGTGACTACAAAAAGTCCTGTAGTCTTACATAATGAATTTTCATTTTTGGTTCTTATTAGCAGATTGTCTTACTGATTTTAAAATTACTTTTATTTTTTATGATTTTCCCTACTTTTTAGGATGGACAATGGAAATAGTGTTTAATAGTGAAATTCTCCGAAGTTGTCAACCCCCCTTCCCCTACTGTATCATCATTAGAGATCGTGGAAAAATGAGGAAAATTCAGTTTAGTGTAGGTGGACATTGTACAGTAATTTGAAAGTAAACCTATCAAATTTGGGTATTGATCCCACCCCATAGTCAAATCACCTTATCCCTACTGCTGAGAGGCGAGGCTGTAAGCAGGGAATGGTAAAAAGGGAGAAGGAATAAGAGATGTTTGTATGGAACTGGTAGAGGGCTGTGAGGTATGGGGATCAGAATTTCACTTTGGGCAAGGAACTCCCGGTCTTCTCTTATCAGCAATCAGGAGTAAAATCCTGATTTCCTCATCATAATTATATATATAATTTCTAAGTTCAATTCTTTCCACAACAACAAATGAAGAAATCTATATTCATTTTGTATGACATGTATTTCAATAAATATCATTTTAACTGCCAGATGATGAGAATTAGTTGATAATATTGCTTTGCAATCAAGGTGTCATCTTCAACTCTACACAATCTTTCACTGTGCCAAAGCCCCCAATATCTAATCTTTTACCAAAGACTAACAATTTGACTTTTACCACATGCTTCATATAATCCCCCTTTTCTTCTCTTATTCTACTTCCAGTCTGAGGTGCTTCTATCACCTCATACATAGTTTATCTCAAATCTTCTCCTAAAGCATAAGAGCAAATATGTTGCTCCTCCTCTATACTCACTAAACTGTAAGATCTCCCTGTCACCTCCAATATAAAAAAGACAAAAACAAAAACAACAAAAATACCTCTTTTGGAATTCCAAAGACCTTCATGTTCTATTTGCTCCTGTGACTCTAGTCTTCTTAAATCTTACTCTCTACCTTCTAATTTTAGTTTCATTGAGATTGATCTCTTCCTTGTTCAATGACAAAATGCTCCATCTCTTGGCTTCAGGAATATTTTCTGATTGGTTCCATACTCTCAGTACTCTTCCTCATCATCTACTAATGAAGTACTAATGAAAACCCTACCTTCTTCTCTTCTTTTCCTCTATTAATTAATTCCTATTTATTCTGTATATAGCTTGCCTGTTCATATTTGCTTACTGTTTGTCTACTACATTTTAGATTATGAATTCCTTGGGGGCAGAGACAGTCTTTAGTCTTTCTTTACATTCCCACTGCTTCATATAATGCCTAGTACATAGCAAAAGCTTAATAAATGTTTACTGATTAATTGATATATAATAATAATTGAATGAAAACACTGAATTTAATTTTTTGAACCCTATATAGAACAAGAAGTAACCCTAGCCAGGCAAGGTTATTCCCCTGAATTTGCAAGTTAAGGTAACAAAGCTCCAGGGAACCTACTTGCTTGTTAGAGTAGTGGTAGGATACAGATGAACAAAAAGTACAGAAATTGATCCCTACCTTATCCTGATTTTTTTTATGAAATATTTGTATTCATTGATGAAGTTACCATGGTTCCTTTTTGAGAAACATACTGAAAAAATGTATGCATATGTACAGTAGCTAAGCAAATTGTGAAGACAGAAAGTGTACTTTAGGTAGCTCACTAGAAAATTAAAATTATACCAATAATTCAAATATATCCTTTTGGAGACCATTAAATACTGACATGCCTGATTTCAAGAAAGTTACTTGAAACTACTTTTATGATAATGCTATAAGACATTAAATTACAATTGCTTTTCAAATATATTTTTATTCACCATTAAAATTATTTCAATTTTGCCTCTAAATTTTACAAGTTATTGAAAAAGGATAAGTGAGTTTCATGAGACAGAAAAAATTTAAAATTATGAGCTTACAATTTTTAATGAGTTTAAGAAATGGTGGCAGATTGAATTTTCTTGACAGTATTATTTTAAACTTTTGTAATTGAAAGATTCTTGGAAATAAGATCTTAATTAATAGAAGTAAATGTCAAAAGAGGGGACAGGAAGAGAACAAAGAAAGCAAATTATAGACCTGTGAGAATAACAGGAATTAATTCCTAAGAAATTCTAGAATCCATTATTGATGAACTGGCATTTATATATGGATAAATAAATATATAGGTAAAAGGTGGTCATTTCAAGGAACCATATTAGCTTCATCAAGAAGAGGTCATTATCAGACCAATCTTATTTCTTTCCTTTCCTTTTCTTTTTGTTTTTTTAATGTTTTTTGACAATTTCAATATTCTCTATAGTTTACTTTAAATTTGATAAAACATTTAATAAAGTGACTCATTTTTTTGTAAAAAAAAGAAGAGGTTAAAATCACATGAAAATACAATTAAATTGAATTGAATCAAAATTAGTAGAATGGCTATTAATTATTTAAGATTTATTTGGCAAGACATCTTCAGTGGAGTCCATTATGAACTTATTATTTCTATGCTGTTTAATATCTGTATCCATGCTTTGATAATTGCATAGATAACATGACATGGAAATTTAAACATGCAAAAGAGACAACTAACAGATCAAACAGTAAAATCAATATTCCAAAAGACTGTTCAATTCAAGTTCTGAATTGAAATTAATGTAACTCAATTCAACAAGTATATATATTAGGTCTTACAATTAGATCAAGGTAAAAGATTGGTCAAGAAGGCAGAATAAAGACAAGGACTCATCAGATTTCTCTGAAATCTTCTCCTAACAACTCATTTGTTTTAATAGATATTTGATTTTTCCAATTACATGCTATTGTAGTTGTTCAATGTGCATCCATTGCAAACTTACAATTTAAATTTTTTCTACAACCCCACATTCCCTCCCCCGTTTCCATGGCAGTAAACAGTCTGGTAAAAGTTGTACATGTACATTTGTATTTAATATATTTATATATTAGTCATTTTATGAAAGAAGAATTAGGATGAAAAAGAAAATCATGAGATAGAGAAAAGCATAAGAGAAGTCTTTTTCTAAAAAAAATGAACATAATTTACATTCAGATTCTCTGTTATTTTTGTTTTTATTTTCCTCTGCATGTGGATTACATTGTCTCTAAGAGCTCTCTCAGGATTGCCCTTGATCTATAATCTATAGAAAGGAGCTGTATAAAGCATAGATGAACCACTCAAAATGTTGCAGTTGATGTTGAGAATTATGTTGAGAACCAATATTCTCTTGGTTCTGCTCCCTTCTCTCATCATAAGTTCATGTAATTCTTTCCATACTTCTCTAAAGTGTGACCACTCTTGATGGAATTCCCATCAATTTCCAATTCTTTGCCACTATCAAAAGAATTGCTATAAATATTTTGAACATGTGACTTATAATATTTTTGTGATTTCTTTTGGATATAAATCTAGAATTTTTATTGCTGGGTTCAAGGAAAAGAGCTGTATAATTACTCTTTGGGCATATTTTAAGATTGTTCTATAGAATGGCTGAATCAATTCACAACTCCTGCAAACAGTGCATTAAATGACCCAGTTTCCCACATTGTCTCCGACATTGATCATTTTCTTTGTCATCTTCATCAATCTGATAGATGTGAGATGATGTCTCATAGTTCTTTTAATCTGAATTTTTCTAATTAAAATGATTTGGAACATTTTGTCATATGACTACATACAGGTTTAAATTCTTTGTTTGTAAACTGCCTGATAATATACTTTTTTTTAAATTATATTCTTTTTATGTTTGTACAAATGATGTTTTTTTAATACATTACTAAAATAGTTTTGTTTAAGAGTAAACATGATACTCCCTACCCCAAAAAATATAGACCCACATGAGCAATAAAGAAAAGGAAAGAGGGAAAAAATTTGAAATTAAATTAATAAAATAGTAATAATGGGCGAAGCTAGGTGGCACAGCAGACAGAGCACTGGCCCTGGAGTGAGGAGCACCTGAACTCAAATCTGGCACCAGACACCGAACAGTCACCCAACTGTGTGAGCCTGGGAAAGCTACCCCAACCCTATTGCCCTGCAAAAAACAAAAAAAAATCCAAAATAAAATGATAATAATGATAACAATTAACAGTAATAACAACAATAATAGCAATAATAATAATAAATAAATAATAAATAATAAATAGGGGCATCCAGGTTGTGCAGTGGCCAGAGCACTGGCCCTGGATTCAGCATCACCCAGGTCCAAATCCAGCCTCAGACACCCCACAATCACCCAACTCTTTGGCCCTGGGCAAGCCATCCAAACCCATCTGCCCCTCAAATCCCTCATAATAATAATAATAATAATAATAATAATAATAATAATAATAATAATAATAATGAAATGTGCTTCACTCTGTGTTCCAAAACCACCAGCTCTGTCATGTTTGGATCGCATTCTGTATGATAAGTGCATCACAAAACTACTTCCATATTTTTCCACTGCAATTCTCTCCATTCCTACTTCCCCACTTCCATACACTGTATTTTCTGTCTCCTTTCACTCTGTCTCTCTTCTTAAATGTGCTATAGGGTAGCAGAGTGGCCCAGCAGACTGATCACTGGTCATGGTGACAAGTGGTCCCAAACCAACATCCCATCCCTAAGGCCCAGCAACCACCCAATCCTGTGGTCCCAAACATGCCATTCAATCCCAGCCCCTTGCAAGAAGTGAAAAAGAAATGGCGTTATATAGGACCACTCTTCCCCATGGTCCACCCTCTGCTCCATCACTCACACCCCCTTTCCCCTGTCCCCCTTCTCTCCTTCTTACTCTAGATGTCTATAACCCATTGAGTATATATGCTGTTTCCTCTCCTAGCCACCTCTGATGAGAGTGAAGGTTGCCTAATTCCTCCCTGCCTTCCCCCTTTCCATATCATTGCAATAGTTCATTATAATAAAAAAAAATCTTATTATATGAAATATCTTAGCATATTCTACCTCTCCTTTCTCTTACTCCCATTATATTTCCCTTTGCCGGCTCTATTAAATGAGAAGTTTATTATGAGTATTATCACTATCATTTTGCTATTCAGGAATACATGTAGTTCATCATCATTAAGTCCCTCATATTTTAGCCTTCTCCTCTACTCTCTCTGCTTCACCTGAGTCCTGTATTTGAAGAACAAACTTTCTGTTCAGCTCTGGGCATTTTAACAGGAACATTTGGAATTCCCCTTGTTCACTGAAAGTCCATCTTTTTTCCCTGGAAGAGGCCATTCTGTTTTGCTGGGTAGTTGATTCTTGGTTACATTCTGAGCTCTTTTGTATTGTGGAATATTATATTCCAAGCCCTACGAGTCATTAATGAAGTTGCTGCTAAGTCCTGTGTAATCTTAACTTAAGCTCTGAGATATTTGAATTGTGTCTTTATGGCTCCTTGTAATATTTTTTCTCTTTGATTTGGGAGTTCTGGAACTTGGCTATAATATTTCTGGGTGTTTTTTTTTTTTTAGGATCTCTTTCCGAGGGTGATCAGTA
Organism: Macrotis lagotis; assembly: GCF_037893015.1. Taxonomy (NCBI): domain Eukaryota; kingdom Metazoa; phylum Chordata; class Mammalia; order Peramelemorphia; family Peramelidae; genus Macrotis; species Macrotis lagotis. Next base: position 549,703,089 of record NC_133658.1, read on the forward strand.
TATTCTCTCAATTTCTATTTTGTCTAAATATAGTACTCATTTTGACCTCAATTTTTGTATATTGAGTGAGATGTGGGTCTATGTATAGACAAGATGTTTTCCAGATTTCCTAGCAGTTTTTGTTGAGTAGTGAGTTCTTATCACAGAAACTTACGTCTTTGGTGTGTCAAATAGTAGATTACTATAATCATTTACTACTGTTTCTTTTGTACCAACTATATGACATCCATTGATACATTGACATCTTTCTTAACCAGTATCAGGCAGTGTTGATGACTGCTGCTTTATATTTCATTGATCCTTGTCCTTTCTTATTGAAGAAGACCAAAAGACTAAAATATCATCTCTGAGTCTGAAACAAATTACAGTATGTCTTTACTGTTTTTAATCACATCAGCATGAGCTCAGGAATACTCAACCACAGTCAAGCACAGATAGTCAATGTGAACACTAAACTGATACATGCCACATTTCCTTTGAGTTGCTTCAATCCTGCCTTCCCTATAAAGGAGAGAACCTTCACTGAGGAGAGCACACTAAACTGGGAGGTGCTGTGACAGTGTCTCCCATACTATACAATCAGTTGTAGAGTTTTTAAGAGAGATCTTCAAGGTGTCATGGTATTACTTCTTCTGACCCTCTTGTGAACACATGGTCTCGGTGAGTTGTCCATAAAATAGTCTATTTGATAAATGGACTTTTGGCTTTCTAACAAGATGCCCAGCCCAACTTAATTGCATTCTCTTTAGTAATTTTGGAATACTAGACAGTTTAGCTTAAGAAAGAACCTCAGGATCTAATGTCTTCTCCTTCCAGGTGATCTTGATAATCCTATAAAGACAACTTAAATGGAAGTGATTCAGTTTCCTGACATGGTGCTTATAACCTGCCCAGGTTTCACAGGCATACAGCAATGAGGAGAGCACAGCCACCGCATACCTTCAAACTGATAGTTATTCTAATACCACTTTTCTCCACTTTCTTTTTGCGTCTCTCAAACACTGAGTTAGCTTTGGTAATGAATGTGTCCACCTCATTATCAATGTATACCTCCCTGGAAAAGTCATTAACAAGCTAAATGTATTTGTACACAGTACTCAAACATTCTCTATTGGCCATAATCGATGTTTCCACAAATGGATGAATGGTATTGGCTGAAGGAGCACCTGTGTTTGCTTGGTATTATTTCTTAGACCAAAATGAACATAAATAGCAGAGAAATGATCCATATTTTGTTGTAAATCAACTGCACAGGTTGCATTGAATGCACAATCATCTGTGAACAGAAGAACCTGTACCAATACTTCCTCCACATTTGACTTGGAATGTAACCTTTTCAAGTTGAAGAATTAGCAGTAGCTGATCTTGATGCTATATTCATCCTCAGTGAAAATATTTGGTAACATGGCTTAAAATGTAATGTCTAAAAAGCATGGGAATAAGTACACATCCTTGTTTAACTACATTGGTGACTGGGAAATCTCAAGAGACAGCAAGCATTTCATGGTGAAATTGATATACAATATCAAGAACTTCTCCAGGCAACTAAATTTTGACATAATTTTCCATAAGCTCTCATGACTGCTGGAATCAAAGGCCTTGGTCAGATCTACAAATGTTATATACAGATTTCTGTTGATTCCCAGCATTTTTTCTAAAGTTTTCAGGCAACAAATAGCATATTGATTTTTTCTCAACCTTTCCTGAGAGCCATACTAGAATCTCAGAAAAGTAACCATCTTCCATGTGAAGAATCAGACTATTGAGAGGGACTCTGGTAATAATATTACCAGCAATGACTAAAAGAGAAATATGCCTGTGATTCTCATAGAACAATAGCTTCCCTTTAATTTTACAGAGATGGATGATTGAGGCAGCATTGAATTCTTGGAGGATAACCTCTTCATGCTACATAACCAGGAAAATTTCAGTAAGCTTGTGGATGAGCAATAGACCCTCCAACCGGGGCCGCTAGGTGGTGGGGTGGCTAGGTGGCATAGTGGATAAAGCACCTGGAGTCAGGAGTACCTGGGTTCAAATCTGGTCTCAGACACTCAATAATTACCTAGCTGTGTGGCCTTGGGCAAGCCACTTAACCCCATTTGCCTTGAAAAACCTAAAAAAAGACCCTCCCACCTTTTAGATAACATCTTGAATAGAATCAGAATCAGGTGCTTTGCCACTTGAAAGGGACCTAACAGAATGCAGAACCTCTTTTCTACTTGGAATTTCAGTCAGAGACTTACTTATTTCAACTTGAGATAAATGGCTAATGCCTCCTGCATTGATTGAGCATGGTTAGTTAAGAACACTACAAGTGGGGCAGAGCCAAGATGGCTACAAGAAGGGATCAAGTCCTAGGCCCTCTCTGATAAAACTCTGAAAGTAAGGACTCTAATTAACTTTAGAGAGACAGAACCCATAAAGGGACCCAGAGATGCAGTTCTCCTACTCAACAAAACCTGGAAAAGAGCAGAAAGGCTCTGCTCCCCGGGGTCAGAGGGGTGGCCTGCCAGAGAAAAAGAACTTCAGCCTCCCGGAGGCAGCCCCAGGGAGCTGGGAGCCTCAGCTCACAGCAGCGGGGAAGTCACCTGAGCTGCACCGTGGGGAGCACTGGGCACAAAGTGGGGGAAAAACGGGGGACCTCTGCCAGAGTGAGCATGTGGAGCCCAGCCCTCAGGGCACACAGCAAGCAGCATGGTATTTCCCAGCCCTGATCCGGAAACAGAAGCAGGCAGAGCCTGTAAGCAGGAACCCCCAGGGCATGAGCCCATTGAGCTGAGGGAGGGGAGTGAAGAGAGACTGCAGAGCTCTGTCCTCTGCCCCTGGAACAGGACTCTGGGGCTCTGACCACATTCAGATCCTGATCACAGTCTAGCCCCCACCCCCAATAAAACAGCAGGTCCCTCCCACCTCAGCTCCATGGCAGAGGGGGGCACTTATGGTCATTCACAGACCAGGAGGGAGGACAGAGCCTCACACACTGAGACCCTTGTGGGAGTGTCCCAAAAGCTCAGGAAGTACCCCCAAAACAGGCTAATGCTGGGAAAGCAGAGAATAAAGAGGAACACCATTGAGAAATATTTTGCATATGAGCCCAAGAAGGATCAAAATACTCAGTCTGAAGATGAGGAAGCCCAAACTCCTGCACATAAAGACTCCAAGAAAAACAGAAATTAGGCTCAGGCTATGACAGAGCTCAAAAAAGACTTTGAAAATCAAATGAGGGAGTTGGAAGAAAAACTGGGAAAAGAAAGGAGAGAGATGCAGGAAAAACATGAAAATGAAGTCAGCAGCTTAGTCAAGGAAATACAAAAAAATGTTGAAGAAAATGGCATGCTAAAACCAGATTAGGTCAAATGGATAAAACAGTTCAAAAAGTTATTGAGGAGAAGAATGCTTTAAAAAGCAAAATTGGCCAGATGGAAAAAGAGATAAGAAAACTCTCTGAGGAGAACAAATCCTTCAGACAAAGAATAGAATTCAGGGAGATTGATGAATTTACCAGAAATCAGGGATCAATATTTCAAAACCAAAAAAGGGAAAAATGAGACAAAAATGTGAAATATCTCATTAAAAACGAACTGATAAGGAAAATAGACTTAGAAAAGATAATTTAAAAATTATTGGAATACCTGAAAGTCATGATCAGGAAAAGAGCCTTGACATCATTTTAAAAGAATTACTACAGGAAAATTTCCCTGATATTCTAGAAGCAGAGGGCAAAATAGAAATGGACAGAATCCACTGATCCCCCCCAAGAAAGAGATCCCAAAAAACCAACCTCTGGGAATATTATAGCCAAGTTCCAGAACTCCCAAGTCAAAGCGCAAATTATTACAAGCAGCCAGAAGGACACAGTTCAAATATCATGGAGCTGCAGTCAGGATCACACAGGACTTAGCAGCAACTACATCGGAAGCTTGTATGGCTTGGAATATAATATACAGGAAAGCAAAAGAGCTTAGAATGCAGCCAAGAATGAACTACCCAGCAAGCCTGAATATACTCTTCCAGGGAAAACGATGAACTTTGAATGAACCAGGGGAATTTCAAATGTTCCTTTTGGAATGGCCAGAGCTGAACAGAAAGTTTGATCTTCCAATACAGGACTCAGGTGAAGCATGGAGATTGGAGGACAGGGGGAAAATATGAGGGACTTAATGATCATGAACTGCATGTATTCCTGCATAGAAAAATGACACTGATAATACTTATATGAACCTTCTCATTTAACAGAGCAGGTAGAGGGAGCTTTTATAGTTGAAGCACAGGAGAAAGCTGAATTCAAAGATAAAATATGGTGTAAAAATGGAGTCAATAGAAAAAAAAGGAAATTTAACGGGAGAAAGGAAAAGGAGAGGGGGAATGGATCAAGATATTTCATAGAATAAGATTTTTTTTATTACAAAGAGCTATTGCAATGATATGGAAGGGGGGAGGCAAGGGGGAATGAGGGAACCTTTGCTCTCAACAGAGGTGGCTAGGAGAGGAACCAGCATATATACTCAATGGCGTATAGGTATCTGGAGTAAGAAGGAGGGGGGAGCAGGGGGAAGGGGTGGGGATGTGAATAAAGGTGGAGAGGATGGACCATGGGGAGAGAGTGGTCAGATATAACATATTTTCTTTTTTACTTCTTGCAAGGGGCTGGGATTGGAAGGCCTGTCCAGGACCATGAGGCCAGGTGGATTCTGGCCCTAAGGGTTGGTGTGGGGGGCCCAGGACTTCTTAGCCCCAGGACCACGGATCTGTCTGCTACACCACTCAGCCATGCTACAGCAGAGTCAGAGTGAAAGGAGAGAGAAAATACAGTATGTGCTAGTGGAGAAATAAGAAAGGAGGGAGTTGCGATCGCAATGGCAATGTTGGAAAAATGTGGAAGGAACTTTTTTGATGGACTTATCATAAAGAATATGATCCACCCATGACAGAGTTGTTGGTGTTGGAACAAAGACTGAAGCACATTTTTTGTTATTATTATTTGAGGGAGGGTTCAGGGCAAATGGGGCTGGGTGACCTTCCTGGGGCCACATAGCAGGGTGATCTTTGAGTTTCTGAGGCCGGATTTGGACCTGAGTGCTCCTGGCTCACGGGCCAATTCTCTGTCTGCTACCCAGCCACCCCTACTATTATTACTATTGTATTTTATTTTCGGTCTTTTCTTTTCTTCTTTTTGGTTTTTGCAGGGCAGTGGGGATCGGGTGGCTTACATGTCACAGGGCTGGGTGATTGTTGGGTCTATGGGACTGGATGTGGGCTCGGGTGCTCGTGGCTCCAGGGCTGATGCTTCGTCCATTATACCACGTGGCCATACCTACAATTACTACTATTTTTTTTAATTTTAATTTTTTTCTCTCCCCTTTACTTTATTCTCAAGCAAGTCTATATTCATGCTGGGAGGGGGTATTTTGTTTACTCTTAAACATGAATATTTTATTAATGTAAAAAAATTTGTACAAAATGAGAATAAAAAAATAAAATAAAAAATGAAAAAAGAACATTATAGAAGTGTTGAGTGCACCTCTCTAGGATCATGTCCATATTGTTGATCAATGTATAGTAGGTGAGAGATACCATAGGCCCATAAAATTCCTTCAGAGTATTATAAAATTGGTTTGTTTTTATATGCATAAAAGTAAATTTCATCTGCCGTCTTACTGATTCAAGATTTCTACATATCTTGAAGTTTAACTTATGTGCAACTGTACTTTTGATGGAGATAAATACTGTCTTCTTAGGAGTGGATGGGACTTCTGGGTCTGAGTCATCATGCCTGCAGGAAGCTAACAGAGCTTTTCCCTACCAAAGATAAATGAAGCTTCAACTTTGATATTCACATGAAAGATCACAACAAGAAATAGAGAAGATTTAAAGATGTTTTCAATGTTAAAAATAATGGAAGATCATCAGGTGAAGGTCTGTCTCTTTGGGGAAAAGGAAGCAGGAGAGAAGGGAAAGTCAGAAGAAAGATTTTAGTTACAGTGAAATTCAACTTAAATGACAGCTTAACAATAGCAGAGGTAACAGTAGCTAGATAGCAAGCCAGCAGGGAGGACTCCAGCCCCAAATGAAGTCTGAACCTTGAAAACACCAGGGTAAAACCAGGACTGGGTTAAGAACAAACCATTTTTAAGTCAAAAGGAGGAACAAAAGCTCTGAAATGGCAAGGCTAGGACTGTAATGGCAAAATCTTGACCTATAACAAGCATGGAATTAGACCCCAGCCCCAGTAAAATAAAAACTTAGATCTACACTCCCTGTACTGCAAGAGCAGAACTAAAACAACAAAGATGAACAAAGAAGTTAAAAGATTGCTCACTATAGAATATTACTTTACAGATAAAGATGACAGCAATGCCATGACTGAAGAAGAAAGCAGTGAACAATCCCTCACAGTATAAGTATCAAATCAGTCTATAAATTGGACTCAAATACAAAGCTCATCCAAGAGTTTAAAAAGAATTTAAAGAATTAAAAAGAGAGGGAGAAGAAAATGGAAAAAAAGAAATGAATGTCATGCAGGAAAGTTATGAAAAGTTGACTAAAGATATTATCAGTCAAAAGTAAAAATAGCCTATTGGAAAAGGAAACACAGAAGTTAATTGAAGAAAATACAACCCCCCAAGTCAGAATTGAACAAATAGAAACCAATGAATCTACAAGACTACAAAATTCTTTTAAACAAAATAAAAAGGCTGAAATAATTGAAGAAAATGTAAGGTACCTTTCAGGGAAAATGTATGACCAGGAAGAAAAGATCCAGGAGACAAAATCTATGAATCATTAGACAACTAGGAAGCCTGAACCAACAAAAGAACCTGAAAAACATCATGCATGAAATTAGAAGGGGAAAGTTGTCCTAATCTACTAAATCAAGAAAACAATATAATCATTGAAAGAATCCACAGAACCCCTCCAGAACAAAAGCCCAAGATAAAAACTCCAAGGCTGTCATAGGCAAATTCCAAAACACTCAAGTAAAAGGAGAGAATATTGCAAGTAGCAAAAAAGAAAAGAATTCAAATATAAAGGAAACACAATCAGACTCACATATGACCTATCAGTCTTAACCCTGAAAGAAAAAAAGAACTGGAATAGCAAATTTCGGGGAGGAAAATATCTGGGATTGCAGCCCAGAATGTATTTCCCTGCAAAATTCAGCATATATTGTCAGGGAAAAATATGTTCAACAAAATAGAGGACTTCCAGTATTTCCTGACACAAAACTCCAGAACTGTATAGATAATTCAATCAATTCAAATACATGACTGAAGACTTGCATAAAAAAAAGATAAATGAAAAGGTGATAGAAAAATCAAAACAAAATAACATATATGTTGATCAAGACCATCAAACTGTATACAACCCTTAAAGGGAATATATAACACTACTAATTTTTTAGAACTTTGCTTCTCTTAGCATAATTAAATGATACAAGATAATTCGAGAGGATGAACCTAAAGGATATTTGGGGTAATTGGTTCTTATTTCTCCATTCAGGAGGTCCAAGACGACATCATTATGTTTCAGACAAAAAGCCCTGAAGAAAAGCAGGGGTGTTAACATTAAGTACTTGTTTTTCTTTTACAAGGCAATGGGGTAAATTGATTGACCAAGGTCACACAGCTAGGTAATTATTCAGTGTTTGAATCTGGATTTGACTTCAGGTCCTCCTGACTCCAGGGCCAGTGCTCTATCCACTGCACCACATAGCTGGGATGTTACCTTTAAACTTAATTGTTTCATTATTCTTTGACTCACTTTAATCCCACTGTGTTTAGCACCTTGACTAATGAGGGCATCAGCTGACTAGGCAGGTTTCCCCTTCCTCCCTTATTGATACATGTAGTTCCCTCCTGAATCTCCATGCTCAGTTGAAAAGGGTGACCTTCCCTGACAGATATATACCATTTTTCAGTCAAGGGTATAAGAGTAGTGGCACTGCCCTGCTAGAAGATGCTCCCAAGGTTCAATTTGATGCAACTTGAGTCAATGCTGCTAATCTAGCAATCAAATAAACAATGTGTGATATCTCAAAACAATGAGAGCTTATCAAAAAGTAAAACACCAAGGGAAGAGGCTCAATGATTTATGATTTTAGGAAGTAAGATGAGAAAATGTGAATGCTGAGTGAATTCTATTCAATAGTTAGCCCAGTGAGGGAATAAGAACCAATCCCACTTAGGTTTAAATATATAACTTAATCTACTGAGAAGAAGCAGACTGGGAAAGAGAAAGATAAAGGAGAAAGGGACTGATAAAAGGGAAGGCAAGGTATAGTATAAGTGAAAATAATCTCAAAGTAAAATTTTTAAAAGAAAGGTGAAAGGAGAAAGGTAGTAAAATTTTGTTGAGGAGGAATAGGAGGAAATAAGAGAAAAAAGAAAGATGACAAGGAGGGAAATACAGAATCAGAATCTTAACTGTAAATGTCAATGAAATGACCTGTTCCATAAAATGGAAGAAGATAGCAGAATGTATCAACAACCAATATCCTACAATAGATTCTTTACAAGAAACAAATTGGAAGCAGAGAGATATACCATGGGTAAATATAAAAAGTTGGTGCAAAATATATTATGTCTTAGCTGATGTAAAAAAATATCTGAGGTAGCTATCCTAATCACAGATGAAGTGAAAGCACAATCAATATCAATGAAAGGAAACTGCATCTTCTTAAAAGGTACCATTTGTAATGAAGCTATATCATTACTAAACATGTATGCACTCAGTGGTTGGTATTGTATCCAAATTCCTAGAGGAAAAACTGAGTGAATTAAAATGAGGCATAGACAGCAAAACTTTAATAATGGGGGGGGGACCTAATTTTCCCTCTCTCAAAATTAAACAAATACAACAACAAAATAAACAAGAAGATAGTTAAGAAAGTTAATGAAATCTTAAAAACATTAGATATGATAGACCTCTGGAGAAAACTTAATGGGAGAAAAGAATATACATATTTCTCCATAGTATATGACATCTTCATCAAAATTGACCATGTACTATGGCACAAAAGTCTTATAATCAAATGCAGCAGAGCAGAAATAATAAATCCACACTTCTTAGACCATGATACAATAAAAATTTCATGGAAAGAAGGGATAGGGAAAAATAAACCAAATGCTAATTGGAAATTAAATCACTATCTTAAACAATGGGTGGATCAAACAACAAATAATAGAAATAATCAATAATTATATCCAGTAAATTGATAATGAGACATCATACCAAATGTATGGGATGCAGCCAATGCAATTTTGAGGAGAAACTTTATATCTCTCTGAATGTCTATATGAATGAAATAGAGAAATAAGGGATCAATGAATTGGGAATGAAAATTTAAAAAGCTACAAAAAGAACAAAATAAACATCTCAAATTAAATATCAAATTAGAAATTTGGAAAATTGAGTAAGCGATTAATAAAATTGAAAGCAGGAAATCCATTGACCTAAATAAAATACTAGGTTTAATTAAAAATCCAATGGAATATACAAACCTTTGGTTAATATGATTATAAAAAAGAAAGAAGATAACCAAATTAGCAGTATCAAAAATGAAAATGAAAAGTGTGAACTAATCACTATGAGGAAGAAATTAGTGAGATAATTTGGAACTACTTTGCCAAACTTTAGGACAATCAATTGAAAAACTTGGACCCATTGAAATAGAGGGGAAGAAGGGAGGAGGTGAGAACCTCCTGAATTTTACTCTCATCAAATTTGCCTCAAAGAAGGATTAATCTACACAGACTCAGTTAAATTAAAAAATTATCTTACCTTTCAAATTTAAAATAGAAAAGGGGAAAGGAGAAGGAAATTGAGAACTAACAGAAGGAAGGGAAGGAAAAAGGGGAAAAGGGAAAGGGGAAAAGATAGGGAACAGCAGTAGATATAAAGGGGCAAACACTCTGAAGGAGTTGGTATACATAAGTAAAATATTGGGGATTATGATAAAATGAAAAAAAGGAGAAAAATACAAACAGAGGGAAGATAGCAGGGAGGGCAATAAAGAGTTAGTAATAATAACTTTAAATGTGAATTTGATGAACTCTCTTATAAAATGTAAGTGAATAGTAGAATTTATTAAAAATAGAATCCTATAATATTCTGCTTACAAGAAACTCATTTGAAGCAGAGAAATACATATAGAGTAATGGAAAAGGTTGGAGTAGAATCCATTTTGCCTTGGTTGAATTGAAAAAGGCAGGTATAGCAATCATTATCTTAGATAAAGCAGATACTAAAATATGTATCATTAAAATATATAAGGAAGAAACTATATTCTCTTAAAAGTTACCACAGGAAATGAATCAATTTCAAAACTAAATATTTATGCACAAAGTTGTATATCATCCAAATTCTTAGAGGAGAACCTGAATGAGTTAAAGTAAGAAATAAGCAGCAAAACACTACTCATGGGAGATCTCAACCTCCCTCTCTCAGATAGATAAATCTAATGATAAAATAAACAAGAAGAAAGTAAAGGAAGTAAATAGAATAATAGAAAACCTAGACATAATAAACCTTTGGAGAAAACTGAATGACAATAGAAAGAAATATACTTTTTTTTTTCCAGCAGTACTTGGCACTTACACAAAAACTGACCATGTACTAGGGCATAAAACATTATAATGAAATGCAGAAAGGGAGAAATAGTGAATATTTCCTTCTCAGATCATAATGCAATAAAAATCACTTGCAGTAATAGGCAATGGGGAGAAAGACCGAAAACTAATTTGAAATCAGATAGCCTCAATTTATAGAATGAGTGCATCAAACAACAAATTATAGAGACAATTAATGATTTTATCCTAGAGAATGACAGAAATGAAGCAACGTACCAAAGCTTGTGGGATACAGTCAAAGCAGTTATTAGGGGATATATTATATCTTTAACTGCTGACATGAATCAAATAGAGAAGGAGGAACTCAATGGATTAAACATGCAACTGAACAAAAGAAAAAGCAAATCAAAAACACCCAATTAAATACCTAAATAGAAATTCTAAAAATGAAAGGAGAAATTAATAAAATTGAAAGAAAGATAACCATTGCTAATAAACAAAGCCAAGAACAGGTTTTATGAAAAAACTTAATAAAATTGATAAACCTTTTGTTAATGTAATATTAAAAAAGAAAGAAGAATACCTAATTATTAGTACTATAAATAAAAAAGATTGTCACCACCTATGAGGAAGAAATTGAAATAATGATTCAGAATTATTTTTCCCTACTGTATGTCATTAAATTTTATAATCTAAGTGATATGGAAGAGTATTTATGTAAATATAAGTTGTCCAGGTTAAATGAAGAGCAAATTACATACCGAAATTGCTTTTTCACAGAAAAAGAAATTCACAAAACTATCATTGAACTTCCTAAGAAAACGTCTCCAGGGCCAATGGTTTCACAAGTGAATTTTTTATCAAACATTTAAGAAATACTTGCTTCCAATTATATATAAACTCTTTGGCCAAATTGGTGAAGAACTAACTCCTTCTATGACACCATTATGGTGATGATATGTAAACTAGGAAGAGTCAAAACAGAGAAAGAAAATTATAGATCAATTTCCCCTAATGAATACAGATACAAAACTCTTAAAAGAAATCCTAACAAAGCAATTATAGCAAGTTTTCATTAGGATAATTCACTATGTCCAAGCAGGACTTATTCCAGAAATACAGGGTTGGTTCAATATTAGGAAAACTGTCATTATAATTAAGTATAGCAATAACAAACCTCACAGAAATCAAATGATTATTTCAATAGATGCTGAAAAAGCCTTTGACAAAATACAGCACCCATTCCTACTAGAGACACTAGTGAGTATAGGAATAAGAAATTGGAAAGGTATTATCTATCTGAAACCATCAACAAGCATTATATGAAATGGGAATAGGTTAGCAACATTCCCAATAAAACCATGGGTGAAACAAGGATTCCTATTAACAGCAATACTATTCAAAATCATATAGAAATGTGAGCTTAAGCAATAAGGGAAGAAAAAGAAATCGAAGGTATTAGAATAGAGAAGGAAGAGACAAAAATCTCACTCTTTGCAGATGACAAAATAGCATACCTATAAAATCCTAAAAAAATCATCTAAAAAACTACTACAAATGACTATCTTTAGTAAAGTTGCAAGATATAAATAAACCCACATAAAACCTCAGCATTTATATATGTATTACTAGTAAGATACAGTAGAAAGCGGTAAAAAGAGAAATTTCATTTAAAGTAACTTCAGACCATGTAAAATAGTTGGGAGTCTACCTGACAAGGCAGACTCAGAAACTTCATGAAAATTATAACACTCTCTTCACACAACTAAAATCAGATTTAAATAATTGGGCAAATATCAACTGCTCATGGAAAGGCTGAACTAATATTATAAAAATTAAAATTCTACCTAAATTTAACTATTTATTTAGTTCCTTACCCCTCACATTTTCAAAATTTACTTTAATGAACTAGAAAAAAATATAAGTAAATTCATATGGAGAAACAAAAAGGCAAGAATATCTAGCGATTTAATGAAAAAAAGTACAAAATAAATTGGCTTAGCCATACTAGATCTAAAATTATTATAAAGTATCAATCATCAAAACTATCTGGTATTGACTAAGAAATAGAATTGTGGATCAGTAGAATAGATTAGATGCAAAAGAGACCACAGGAAACAATTATAGTAATCTGATGTTTGATAAATCCAAAGAGTCCAACTACTGGGAATAAGAAGTCTGTCTATGATTAAAAAAAAAACTGTTGTTAAAATTTGAAGTTAGTATGGCAGAAATTTGGAGTACACCAATATCTCACAACCTCTACCAAGCTAAGATCAAAATGGCTTACAGAATTTAGACATAAAAGACAACATTATAAGCAAACTAGGAGAACAAAACATAATTAACTGTTAGATCTATGGAGGGGGAAACAGTTTATGACCAACAAAGAGATGGAGAAGATCATTAAAAACAAATTAGATAATTTGATTATATTAAATTAGAAAGCTTTTACACAATCAGAACTGCTGTAACCAAGATCAAGAGAAATGTAGTAAATTAAGAAACAATTTTTACAACTAGTATTTCTTATAAAGGACTCATTTCTAAATTATAAGAAGTGAGTCAAATTTATAAAAAAAAGCATTCCCCAATTGACAAAGGAAATCCAAAGGCAATTTACAGATGAGGTAATCAAAACTATCCATAGTCATATGAAAATCGCTCTAAATCATTACTGATTAGAGAAATGCAAATTTAAGCACCTCTGAGATACCATCTTGCAACTATCAGATTGGCCAATATGACTAGAAAGCATGATGTCCAATGTTGGAAGAGATGTGAGAAATCTGGGATTCTAATACATTGTTGATGGAATTGTCAACTGATCCAACATATCTTAAGAGCAATCTGGAATTATGCCCAAAGGGCAATAAAAAATGTGGATACACTTTGATCCAACAATACTACTACTGGGTCTATACACTGAAAAGACCATTAAAAAGGGTACAAACATCACTTGTACAAAAAAAAAATCATTGCAACCCAGTTTATAGAAGGAAAGAATTGGAAGTAGAGTGAATGTTCATAATTTGGAATAATGGCTGAACAAATAGTGGGATACATATATTATAAAACACTGTTGTTCTATTAGAAACCAAGAGGGATGGGATTTCAGAGAAACATGGAAAAATTGCATGAACAGATGTTAAGCAAGATGAACAGAACCAGAAGAACACTGTACACCTTAACAGTAACATGAGGGTGATGGCCAATCTTAATGGACTTGATAATTCCATCAATGAAATAATCAGGGATAATTTTAGTGTAACTGCAATGGAGAATACCTTCTTTATCCAGAGAAAGAGCTCTGGAGTTTAAACAAAGACTAAAGTCTATTACCTTCAATTTTTTAAGTATCTTATATACTACATAATTTAGCTATTTCTAATGTTATATTTTTCTCTTCAAGTATATAATTTCTCTTTCAACTTCAATCAATTTCAATCAATGTATAGCATGAACAGAATTTAAAGCTTATCAGACTTCCTTCTGTGGGGGACAGGGAGAGGGAAGAAAGGGTGGGGAAAAATTATAAAATCCAAAACCTTAGGAAAAAATAATAGGTAGAACCTACTATTGTATATAACTGGAAAATATTAATTAAATATAAATTGGATAATTTGGGGGAAATGGATGAATATTTACTAAAATACAACCTGCCCAGATTATTAGAAAAGTAAATAAATTACTTAAAATCACCATTTCAGAAATAGAAATTGAATAAATTCTCAATAAACTCTGTAAGAAAATGTCTCCTGGCCCAGGTGGATTTACAAGTGAATTCTACCAAAAATTTAAGGAAAAATTAATTCCTATTCCACATAAACTATTTAAAAAAATAGGAGAGGAAGGAATTCTGCCAAACTCCTTTAATGACACCAAAATGGTGCTGATAAATAAACCAGGAAGAAACAAAACATACAAAGAAGGTTATGGACCAATCTCCCTAATGAAAATTGAAGCCAAAATCTTAAATAAAATTTTAGCAGTGAGACTACAGAAAATTATTAGCAGCATCATTCACCATGATCAGGTTGGATTTATACCAGGCATGGATGGTTCAACATTAGGAAAGCACTCAACATTATTAAACACATCAATAACAAAACCAACTGAAATCATGATTATGTCAATAGATTCTGAAATAGCCTTTGATAAAATTCAAAATACATTCATTTTAAAAACCACTATTAAGTTTAGGAATAAATGGAATTTCCTTAATATAATAAACAGTATCTATCTAAAACCATCAACAAATATTATATTCCATGGAAATAAACTCAGAGCATTTCCAACAAAATCAGCAGTAAAACAATGATGCCTATTATCACCATCACTATTCAACATAGTATTAGAAATGTTAGCAGTAGCAATGAGTGAAGAAATAGAAATTTAAGGAACCAGAATTGGCTATGGGAAAGCAAATCTTTCACTCTTTGCTGAAGATAGTATACCTAGAGAACTCAGGAAAATCATCTAAAAAACTCCTTGAAACAATTAACAAATACAGCAAAGTAGTAGGATATAAAATAAACCCACATAAATCAACAGCATTACTATATATGAACAAGAAAGTATAAGAGTAAGTGATAAAAAGAGAAAATTCATTTAAAATAATTATAGAAAATATTAAATACTTGGGTATCTATTTCCCAAGTCAAACACAGAAACTGTAAGAGCACAATTATAAAGAACTCCTCAAGCAAATAAAGTCTCATGTAAATATTTGGAAAAATGTCAAAGGCTCATAGGTAGGGTGAGCTAATATATTAAAAATGACAATTTTGCCCAAATGGAATTACTTATTTAGTGTTATACCAATCAAACTTCCAAATAACTACTTTGCCAAACTAGAAAATATTGTAACAAAATTCATCTGGAGCAATGAAAGGGTGAGAATAGAAAGGGTAATGATAAAAAAAATGCAAAAATGCAAAGGAAGGGGCCCTTGCTCCACCAGATCTAAAACTATACTATGAAGCAGAAGTCATTAAAACTGCCTAGTTAAGAAATAGTGTATTGGATGAATGGATTAGGATAGGTTCAAAGGAAACAGCAGTAGATGACTACAGCAATCTGCTATTTGACAAACCCAAAGATATCAGCTTCTTGGATGAGAACTGACTATTTGACAAAATTCTGGGGAAAATGGAAAAATAGTATGGCAAAAACTAGGCATAGATTCACATCTCACAACCTATACCAAAATAAGACTAAAATGGGTATAAGATTTAAATAAAAAAATAAATGTCATAGATAAATTAATAAGCCAAAAATACTCTGTCTCATCTATGGAAAAGGGATAAGTTTATGACCAAGCAAGAATTGAAGTACATTATAAACAGCAAAATGAATGATTTTGACTATATTAAACTAAAAAGTTTTTGCAATAATAAAATCCATGCTGCCAAAATTTGAAGGAAAGAAGAGAGCTGGGAAATAATCTTCAGTCTGGAGTTCTGATAAGGCTCTTTTTACTAAAATATATAGAGAATTGCAACAGATTTAAAAGATCACAATTCATTCCCCAATTCATAAATAGTCAAAGGATATGAACCATTTTCAACTGAAGAAATTAAAGTGTTATATATATATATATATATATATATATATATATATATATATATATATATATTATATATATTATCATATGAAAAATGCTCCAAATCACTGCTGTTGAATACAAAAAATTAAAATTAAAATAACAATGGTGTATCATCTTACACCTATTAGATTAGCCAAGATGAGAAAAAGGGAAGGTTGTGTGAGGACTGGGATATTGATACATTGCTGGTGGAGTTGTGAATGGATCCAACCTTTCTGAAGAGTAATATGAAACTATGCGTAAAAAGCAATAAGCTATTCATACCCTTTGACCCAGCAATTCCAATTCTAGGTCTTTATCCAGAAGAAATTTTAAAATTTTGAAAATGTTCCCAAAAATTAATAGCAGCTTTTTTTGTAGTGGTAAAGAGCTGACATTAGAAGGGATGTCCATCAATTGGAGAATGATGAATACCAAGAAGTACTATTGTTCTAGTTGAAATCATAAATAGAGAGACTCTAGATAAGCATCAAATGACTTATAAGATCTGATGATGAGCAAAGGGAGTAGAACCAAGAGAACAATGTTCACATCAACTGCAACATTATGAGATGAACAATCGTGAAGAAAGCAGCTCCTCTAGGCAGCCCAGAAAGCTAGGAGAACTGTATTTGACTATTTATGGACAATATTATTCCCAACCAAAAGAAGAAAAACAAAACAAACAAAAAATGAAACAACCCTTCCAAATCCGATGAACACTTTATAAAAATTGTCTCTTATCTCTTTCCCCTAATCCTAATTCCTTATGCCAAAAATTAGTAATTTGTAACCATGTTTAGCAAAATATGTATGTAAAATTCTAGCCAACAGTTTCCTGTTGAGGGGAGGGGTGTGAGAAGGAGGGGTGAAGGGAAATTTTGTAACTTGGACATATGTAAGTACATTATAAATAAATAAATTCAATTTAAAAAGGACTGTATGATCTATACTTCTGGTGAAACCAGTTTTTCATTTAACAACTGTATTTCTACATCATTTGCCCAGATGAGCAACTGCAGTATAGTACTCCAGGTCTCTGAAAACTGCCAACCTTTTTTCAGCTCTACTGTTGTTAACTGTTCATTTTTCCTTCAAGTTAGCAAAGAACTGTTCATGCTCATAGAGACACTCTAATCTCTTGATTTTAATTCTTCTAGGAGTCATTTTGCCTTGGGGTTGCCTCTTGGATTGAACATGAACATTTAGCTTGCAGAGAATGAGTCTATGATCAGTCCAGCACTATGTACCGACATTTCCTTTATCACTCTCACATCCTATCTTTTTATTCTCCTTAAAATCATATTGTCTATTAGAAAACAATGTTTACTACAAGGGGGCATCCAGGAAGAATTATTGCATTTGGTAGAAGTCAGTATTTGTGAAGTGAAGGTCATGAGATGCAAGTTTTCAACAGTATTCTGATAAATATAGGCCATCTTCCTTTGCATTTTTCATCAATTTCTTTCGTATTCTTGATCATTTGTTTTTGCAGATTAATTTGTTATTGCTTTTATTAGTAGAATACTTATTTGTAAGCCTGATTTGGCAAGACATTCAAAAGTAATTTAATTTGATAAAATTGTCATTCTTATTATTTAAGCTCAGCCTAAACATGAGCAATTAATTTTTTCAATTGTTTAGAATTGATTTTATTTCTATAAAAAGTAATTCATAATTGTGTTTATATATATTCTAGGTTTGTCTTGAAAAAGAGATTTGCCGTATTTCATGTTGTTTGTAGTTACTTTAAATGGAATTTTTCTTTGTATCTCTGGTCCTGGGACTTTGTTGTTTAAAAACAAAAGTGTTGATGATTTATGTGGGTTTATTTTATATCCTGCTACTTTACTGAAGTTGTTAATTATTTCAAGTAATTTTGAGCTGACTTTTTAGGGTTCTATATACAATCATATCAACTGCAAACAATGAAAGTATCATTTCTTCATTGCCAATTCTCATTATTTCATTTATTTTCTTCTCTTATTGCAATTTTAAAATTTGTAGTACTATATGGAATACTAATAATGAGAATAGGCATGCTTTTTTCACCCTGAACTTATTAGAAATGCTCATTATTTATTCCCATTACACATCATGTATTTTGAAGGTTTTAGATAAATACTACTTACTATTTTAAAGAAAATATTTATGTATTATTTAGTCTTTTTATTGTTATATTTTATTTTACTTTTCTAGTAACATGTTCTGAAATTTTTTCAACATTCATCCATATACATATGATTATCATTAAGTTACATAATTTTTGTCCACCCTCCTCCCTCCCCTCAGAGGCGAACAATCAGGTTAATATTGAAAATACTCATTTGTGTTAAACATCTTTACAGATCAGTGATTTTCACTTTGAAGAATTGGGTTGAAGGGAAAATAAAGGATAGGAAAGAAATAATAAGAGAAACTTTTTCAAAAAGTGAATGTAGTGCTTATTTAGATTCTAAAGGGAATTTTTTGTCATTGCTATTTTGTTTTGTATTTACTCCTTTGGATAGGGATAGCATTGTTCATAAGCACTTTAATAGGTTTTTCCTAGCTCTTTGAACTGCTGAGAGGAACTGAATTCCTCAAGCTTAATCAAATCACAATGTTGTTGCTAATGTCTACAATGTTCCCAAGGTTCTGCTTCCTTCACTCAGCATCAGATCCTGTGATTCATTCCATGCTTCTCTAAAGTTTGTCTAATTATATTTTCTTAGAAAATAATAGTATGCCATAAAATTTATATACCATAAATTTGACAGTCATTTCCCAACTGATTGAAATCACCTCAAATTCCAATTATTTTCCATTACAAAAAGAACTGTATCTTGGGAATTTTCCCATATTTTCTTCTTGATGCAAGACCATTATTGGAATTGCTGTATCAAAGGCTATGATCAGTTGTATTTCTTTTTGGGCATAGTTCCATATTGATCTCCAGAATAGTTGGATCAATTCACAAATACACCAACAATGAATCAATAACAGAAACTTCCCACAACCTATTCAACATTGATCATCTTCCTGTTTTCTCATCTGGGCTAATCTCAGAGGTGTGTGATGATACCTCATTGTGGTTTTAATTTGCATGGCTTTAATGATGAGTAGTTTGGAGAATTTTTTCATATGACTAAAAACAGCTTTAATTTCAGCATTTGAAAATTGTCTAATCATAGTCTTTGACCCTTTATCAATGGTGCAAAGACTAGTAACCTTTACAATATGATGCAATTTCCTATATATTTTAGACAAGAGATGAATAGAATCCTCTGTTTCTGAAGGCTGTTTTCTAGTTTTCTGTTTTCCTTCTAGTTTTGAAAGCATGAGTTATATTACTGCAAAATGCTTTTATAATTTAATGTAATGAAATTCATTCATTTTTGAAATTTAAATGTACTCAACTTCTTCCTTTGTCATAAATTTCTCTCCTTTCCATAGATCTGACAGAGATTTCCTGCTCTGTTAATTGATTTTTGGTGTCACACTTTATGCCTAAATAATGTGTCCATTTTGATTTTAATTTGTTATTGGACATAAGATATGGCTCCATGTCTCGTTTGTGCCATACAATTTTCCAGTTTTCCAAACAATTTTTGTCCAATACTGAGTTTTATTCCCAGAAGTTAATATCTTTATTTTTGACAATAGACCACTGTGGTGATATTAAAGGTATTTGGCAGAAGTCTTCTATTTTTTTGAAAATAGCTAATGTACAATAGGAATTAATTGTTTCTTAAATATTTTATAGAATTCAGTTATAAATCCATCTGAACCTAGATACTTTTTTAGGAAGTTTATTGGTAATTTCTTCAATTTCTTTTTCTGAAAGAGGGTTATTTAAATATTTTATTTCCTATTCTATTAATCTCGGCAGTTTGTATTTTGTAAATATTCATCCTTTTCACTCAGGTTATCAAATTTATTGGTATATAGTTTGGTAAAATAACTTCAAATTAACTCTTAATTTCCTCCTTATTAGTGAATATTTTACCCTTTTGATTTATGATGCTAGTAATTTGGCTATCTTCATTCTTTTTATTGTAATCAGATTAGCCAAGAGTTTATTTTTTTTTTGCTTTTTCATAAAACTGGTGCTTAGTTGTATTCAATAGAACATGATTTTCTTGCTTTCAATTTTATTTTTCAAAATTTCTAATTGTGTGTATGTATGTATATATATATACATTTATATGCATACATATATAGGAAAATTTTTGTCTTTGCTATTTTGTTTTGCATTTACTGCTTTGGATAGGGATAGCATTGTTCATAAGCGCTTTATATATATATATATATATATATATATATATATATATATATATATACATATGTGCATATATATTTATATAAAATGGGAATCTTTAACTTGTCTTTTTCTAGGTTTTTTTAAGTTATATAACCAATTAACTTATCTCCTCTATTTTATTCAACTAAGCATTTATAGATATAAAATTTCCTCTAAAAACTGCCTTGGCTATATTCCATAAATTTCAGTGTGATATCTCATTGTTATCATTTTATTGGATATAAATAATGATTATTTCTATTATTTACTGTTTGATCCACTCATTTAAAATTAAGTTATTTATTTTCAATTAATTTTTGGTTTTATTCTTTCCATGACACTTCATTACATGTTAATTTTTGCATTATTTTCTAAAAAGTCTGCATTTATAATTTCTGCCTTTCTGCATTTGATTTTAATGGTTTTATGCCCAAGTGTATGGTCAATTTTGTTATAGGTGCCATATACTGCAGAGAAAAAGATATATTCTTTTTTTTCTTTCTTCCTTTCTTTGGTTTTTAAATTCTTTTTGAAATGCTTCTATGAATTTTTGTGTCTGAGTCCAATTCACAGACTTTTTCCTGTGGGTAATTTTTGACTGGTTTCTTTTTCTGAGATAGCATTGTTATTATCTTTATCTGAGTAGTAGCTTTCTATAATGAGCACTAAAAACTAAAAGGTTTTTTTTTTTTTTTGCTTGTCTTGGAATGCCTGAGCTCTAATCTTGGTTTATAGGGAGTAGAGACCAAAACCTTTTATGCTGGGCTGGGATCTCATTCCTGACCTAATGTTTTCCAAGATGTCATTGTTTTCTGGTATTGCCTTTACAGAGGTTTGTTTCCTCTTTTATGTCCATTTTCTGTCTATGAAGTGTTTTTTTGCCAACCTGCTCCTTTCTTTTGTCCTGGTGTTCTCAGGGAGCAAACTTGTTTGGGGGTTCTAACCCTCTCTGCTACTTGGTTATCTAGCTACTGGGACTTATATTGTTGACAAATTGTGGTGACCTGAACTGCTCTGTATCTTAAAGCTTCCTGCTAATTTTCCTGTACTCACACCTAGTGGGCTTTATCACCCCTTTTGCTCCAAAGAGACAGACCTTCACTGAAAATCCCCCAAGATATCTATTCTTGAAAATTTATTTGGATCATGTCATTTCTTTGGTGGGATCTATAGCTTTAATGTCTGTGCAGAGGCTTCATTGGGAAAAGTTCCAAGAGCATGTTAACTTCGTGCCACAATCTTGGCTCCCCCCCGCCGCTTTGTGTTTTTAATAGGAATGGATGTTGTATTTTGACAGAGTCTTTCAGCATCTGTTGATATAATCATATAATTTTAATGGATACGTTGCTCATATGGTCAAATATGTTGATTGTTTTCCTAATATTCAAACATTCCTCCCTATCTGGAATAAATTCTTCCTAGTAATAGCTTCTTGTTATCTCTTTACTGAAATTCTATTTAAGATTTGTGCATCAAAGTTCATCAGGGAGTTTGGTTGATAATTTTCTTAGTCTGTTTTAATTCTTCCTCTTTTTCCTTTAAGCAAAAGGAGTTTAGTAGAAATCTTGCTCCTATTTTTATAATTTGTTCATATATAATTGGAATTAATTGTTCCTCAATGGATTGGTTGAATTCTCTTGTCAATCCATCTGGACATAAAGATTTTTTCTTAGAGAGTTTAATGATGTTTTTGTTCAATTTCTTTTTCTCTTATGTTTTTCTGGGTAGTTTTTTAAAAATATTTATCCATTTCACTCAGATTATCAAAGTTATTGTAAAGCAGGCTTAATAGTACTAAATTAAAACTTTAACATCCTACTCATTGATGATGTGTTCACTCTTTTCCTTTTTAATACATGGAATAGGGTTTCCTTCTTTCTTTGTTTTAAAATCAGATTAAACAAAAGTTTATCTATTTTTATTGGTATTTTCATTGAAAGACTTTTTTATTTATTAAATCAATGCTTTCCTTTCTTTCAATGTTATTAATTTCTCCTTTGATGTTATGAATTTTTCATTTGATACTTAACTGGAGATTTTTTATTTATACTTTATCTCACTTTTTTAGTAGGGTACAAATTTGTTGAACTTCTCTTTCTCTATTTCATTCATTTTAGCATTCAGAGATATAAAATTTCCCTTAAAATTCTTTGGACTATATCCCATAAATTTAATTCAATGTCTCATAATTTTCTTGGGTGAAATTGCTAATTCTTTCTATGATTTGTTGTTGATCCACTCATTCTTTGAAATGTGATTATTCAGTTTCCTATTAACTTTTGATTTGTCTTTCCATGACCTTTTATTACATGATATTTTTAATGTGTCCTGATCTGAAAAGCATGAATTTATTCTTTTTGTCTTTAATTATAAGGATTTTATGCCCTTTAATATGGTCAATTTAGATATGTGCCATGCATTATTCCCACTTAGTTTTTCCAGAGATCTATCATATCTGTTTTCTAAGATTTTATTCACCTTCTTAACTTCCTGCTTCTTTATTTTGTGAATAGCTTCATCCAATTTTGATAGATAACTTTATACTTATAATATACTTATAATGCACAATCACTTCATGATCTAATTATATCCAACCCTTCTAGGTACACTCCCACCCTCTGTCCCTATTTTACTACAACCCTCCCTAGCTAATAAATCTAGTAAATTAATATTACTTTGTGATTTAATTATGTGTATACACTAATTAATCTTCCCCCCTCTGTCCCAATAGCTTATGACCAGCACCACTGGTATACTGATCAGCATTTATGATTCATTTGTACCATATCATTTTAAAACATTCTCTTTAACTATAGTCAACCATCATTAGCTGAGGTGTTGGCAAAAGGCTCAATGCTTCTGTGATTATCCTTTATGTATACCCTCTCTTTAAGTATAATTCTTTTAACTATCCTAAGAGAAATATAATTCTCAAGAGTTACAAGTGTTATCCTCACTTGAAGAGATTTATAATATTTCATGTTTTTAACTAGTGTTACATTCTTCCCTTTCCATTTACAGTTTTGTATTGAGTCTTTTATTTGAAGATTGCATTGTCTGTTTGGATTGCATCTTATTATCAGATGATTTCGGGAAGTCCTTTATTTCACTGTACTCCAACATTTCCCCTGACTGACTATTCCGAATTTTGCATTGTTTTTAATACTTGGATGAAATCAAATGTCTTTGCCCTCATGAATTTTAAATTTAAGACCCTCTGATACTTTAGTGTTCAGACTGATTAGTCCTGCATAATTCTGATGGAACTTCCTTGATATTTATATTGCTTCTTTTTGAATGCTTGCAGTATTTTCTCCTTTAGTTGAGAATTCTAGAATTTGGCTACACTGTTCCTTGGCATTTGTATTCTGGGGGCTCTCTCAGGAAGAGTCCTGTGGATTCTTTCAAGTACTAATTTTGTCTTCCTGGTCTAGCATATGAGGACAGTTTTACCAGAAAGATATCATCCAGACGTTTCTAAAATCTAGCTTTTTGGTAATCCAATAATCCTAAAATTATCTCCTAGATATATTTTCCAGGTTGTTTGCTTTAATAAAAGATATTTTACATTTTCTTCTATTTTTGTTCTTGGGCTTTGATTTTTTACATATATAGAAATGCTCATGATTTTTTGAGGGTTTATTTTATATGATGCTATGTTGATGAATTTGTTAATCGTGTGTACTTAAAAGATACTTGAAAAGGGGGTAAGGTAAAAATGATTATAATTATAATGTGATGAAATTTTAGTCAATGATGCTTATGAAGCAATCAAGTAAATAATCTGTGATGATATTTTCATAACAATAGGAGTTTATCAAGCTATCAAGTAGTCAAACTATGATTGATGGTAACCTGATTAACACTATAAGAATGATAAATAACTCCAAGGGAAGCAGCAAAATGTTTGAGAAAATTCTTTTCAATAGATTTATCCCAGTAAAGGAATACAATACAACATGACTTGGGTTTTTAACCAACTTAATTTACTGGTAAGGGGGGGGAGTGGAAAGTACAAGGTAAGGGATGAAGGGACTGATAAAAGAGATAGGAACTTATAAGTGAAAATAGTCTCTGAGTTAAATTTTTACAAGAAAAATCAAAGGAGAAATATAGAAAAATTTTGGTGAGGAAGAATAAGAGAAAAGGAAAGAGATAAATATAAATGGAGAAAGACAGCATGGAGGGAAATTAGTCATCTTTATTGTAAATGAGAATGGGATGAACTGTGCTATAAAATTAAAGTGAATAGCAGAATGGATCAAAAACCAGAGTTCTACATTATATTCTTTACTGGGAACACATTTGAAGCAGAGATACACACAGGGTAAAGGTAAAGGTTTGGAGCAAAATATGTTATGACTCAACTGAATTAAAAAAAAATCTGGCACAGTGATCTTAATCTCAAACATAACAAAAGCAAAAATCAATTACATTATAAGGGATAAGGAAGGAAACTACATCTTCTTCAAAGGCACCATTTGTAATGGAACAATATCATTACTAAACATGTATGCCTCTAGTGTTATGGCATGCAAATTCCTAGAAGAACAGCAGAGTGAATTATGCACAAACCTAGGCAGCAAAACTTTAATAATGGGATACCTCAATCTCCCTCTCTCAGAACTAGATAAATCTAAAAGCAAAATAGTAAAGAAGTCACTTAAGAAGGTGAATGAAATCTTAGGTAATTTGCATATGAAAGACCTTTGGAGAAGACTTAATGGGTACAGAAAAGAATTTACCCTTTTCTCCACAGTACATGGCATCTTAACCAAAACTGACCATGTATTAGAACACACAAACTTTATAATCAAATACAGAAAGTCAGAAATAATAAATGCACACTTTTCAAACCATGATGCACTAAAAATATTGCATGTAATAAAGGAGCTGGGAAAGATTAATCAAGAAATATTTGGAAATTAAATAATTTGATCTCATATAATGGGTGTATTCAACAGTAAGTAATAAAAATAGTCAATTATTATATATCCAAGAATATGATAATGATAATGAAACATCATACCAAAATTTATGGGGTGAAACCAAGGCAGTTGTGATGGGAAAATTGATATGTCTAAATGCCAATATGAATAAAATAGAGAAAAAGGAGATCAATGAATTTAGTACACAAGTAAAAATCCAGAAAAAAAATCATAAATTAAATATCTCCTATTAAATACCAAATTAGAAATTCTGAAAAATCAAGGGAGAGATTAATAAAATAGAAAGCAAGAAAACCATTGATCTCATAAATAAAGCTAAGAGTTGGTTTTATGAAATAGCCAATAAAATAGACAGACCTTTGGGTAATCTTATTTAAAAAAAAAGAATGAAGATAACCAACTTACCAGTATGAAAAATGGAAAGGGTGCAATAACCACCAATAAGGAGGAAATTAAAGAGATAATTCAGAGCTACTTTGCCGAACTGTATGCCAATAAATTGGATGATTTGAATGAAATTGATGAATATTTACAAAAATACAAACTTCTAAGGGAAACAAATTACTTAAATAAGCCCATTTCTGAAAAATAAATTGAAGAAATCATCAACAATGACCCTAAGAAAATGTCTCCAGATCTAGATGGGTTTATAAATGAATTCTACCAAACATTCAAGGAACAATTAATTCCTCTTCTACTCAAACTATTTTAAAAATAGGAGAGGAAGGAGGTCTGCCAAACTTCTTTTATGACAACAAATCTTGCTGACACCTAAACCAGGTAGAACCAAAATAGAGAATGAAAATTATAGACCAATCTCACTAATGAAAATTGATGTGAAAATCATAAATAAAATGTTAACAAAGAGATTACAGTAAGTTAATATCAGGATATTATACCATGATTAGGTTGTATTTATACCAGCAGGCAGGAATGGTTAAACAATAGCAAAATACTCAGCATAATTAAACTGATCAATAGTCAAACCAACAGAAATCATATTATTATTTCAATAGATGCCTAAAAGTCTTTGATAAAATACACCATTCATTCCTTTTAAAAACAATATAAACTTTAGCAATAATTGGAGTTTTCCTCAAAATAAAAATAACATCTATCAAAACCACCAAGAAATATTATAGTTATTGTAAATAAATTCATAACATTTGTAATATAATAATAAAATAACAATAATAATATAACATAATAAAGGTTTCACATTATCACCATTACCATTCAAATTGCCAACACCAACAAGAAGAAAAAGAAATTGAAAGAATCAGAATTGGCTGTGAGAAAGCAAAATTTTCACTCTTTGCAGATGATATGATGGTATACCTAGAGAACCAAAGAAAGTCAACTAAAAAAACTCCTTGAAACAATTAACATATTCTGCAAAGCAGTCATCAAAACTGCCTGGTAATGGTTAAGAAATAAGGTAATGGAGCAGTGGATTAGGATACATGCAAAAGAAACTGCAGAAAATGACTACTGCAATCTACTATTTGACAAACTCAAAGATATCATCTTCTGGGATAGCAACTCACTATTTAACAAAAATTGTTGGGAAAACTCGAAACCATGTCAAAAACTATGTATAGATTCATATTGCACACCCTATACCAAGATGAGGTCAAAATGGCTGCAGTATTTAGACATAAAGAGTAATAACATAAATAAATTAAAATACCAAAAATTTTCTTTCTATTTGATCTATAGAAAAGGGATATATTTATGATCAAACATAAATTAGAGCACATTCAAAACAGCAAAATGAATGATTTTGACTATATTAAACTAAAAAAGTTTTTGCACTAATTATATAAATGGTGCCAAAATTAGAAGGAAAGCAGAAATCTGGAAAACAATCTTCTTAACCGGGAGTTTTGATGAAGGCTTCATTTCTAGAATATATAGAGAATTTTATCAAATTTATAAGATCATATGTTATTCCCCAGTTGATAAATAGTCAAAAGTTATTAACAGTTTTCAAATGAAGAAATTAAACCTATATATAAAATCATATGAAAAATTCTCTAAATATATAGATTAGAAAAGTACAAATTAAGACAAAAATGATGCTTCATCTCACACCTATTAGACCAGCCAAGATGATCAATGTTGGGGACTGTGTGGGAGGATTTGAACAATGATGCATTGCTGGTGGAGTTGTTAATGGATGCAACCTTTCTGGAGAGCTAAATGGAACTATGCCCAAACAGTATAATAACTTTGATCTAGCAATTCCTATTCTAAGTTTATATCCATAAGACATTATGAAAAATTGGAAAAGTCCTTCGTGTTCCTAAATATTCATAGCAGTTCTTTTTTTGGTGGCATAGAATTGGAAGTTGAGGGGATGCCCATGATTGGGGAATGGCTAAAGAAGTTATGTTTCATGAATACCATGGAATACTATTGTTCTATAAGAAGCCAAAAAGAGTCAGTCCCCAGAGAAGTATGGAATGACTTATGGGATCTGATGCTGAGTGAAGAGAGTAGCAGCAAGAGAAAAATGAGCACATCAACAACATGGTGAGATAAACAAAGTGGATTGAAACATCTCCTCTTGGATGTCCAGAAAGGTAGGACAACTCTATTTGACTGGTTATGAGCTATATTAGTCCCAAGCAGAGGAAGAAAAACAAAATACACAGAAAAATCAACGAACTGTTCAGAATTGGATAAACACTTTATAAAAGATTTCTGATGTATCTTTTGCCTTTAATCCTAAGTTATCATGCCCAAAATTACTAATTTATAAATATTTCTAACAACATATATTTGTAATATGCTGTCAAGACTGCTCTCTGTTGAAGGGAGGGAGGTGGGAAGGGATGGTAGAGGGAAATTTTGTAATTTGGAAATATATCTATAACTATAAATGTAAATAAATAAATTTAAGTAAAAAAATAAAATCCTTTGTATTAATTTTATTTTTATGTAACTAGTTTATTTAACTATTCATTTTTAAATACTACTAATATATTATTTATTTTCCAATTATCAGCAATAGTAGTTTTTATCCTATCATTTTCTGTAAGGTTTTGAATTTTACCATTTCCCCCCCACCCTCCCTTTCCTCCTATATCCGCTCACATAAGATAGACTCATAATATTTACATTATTTCCATGCTATAAATTGATAGAAAATGAATGTGTTGGATTTCTGGCCAAGATGACTGAGAGAAGACAAGCACAGTTCTAAAGTCTTCTTAACTCTTTCCCATCTATCACATGTAACAAACCTCTTAAAAGAACACCGACCCACAAAACGCAGAAAGAAAAGCCAGGAGAAAGAACATGTACCGCAAGATTTTTCTCTGGCAGCAGCTTTGGCCGAATTTGGGCAGGCCCAGGTGTGTGAGAGCAGAAGAACCAGCCCAACTGAAGAATCACCTCAGGCCAGCCCACCATTGATTGAAGGCAGAAGAATTCAATAGCTCCAACTCCTCCCTTCAAACAAAGGGAGAAGGCCTCAATCAAGTTAACAGACACTTCAATGAAAACAATCAACACCTCCTACTGGCCAGCCAAAGAAACTGAACTCAGTGACTAAAGCATTTAGGGATCCCAAGCCCCTATTTACCAGCCCCTCCCCAACTCAGGTCTTAGCAAAAATGAAGAAGGGCCAGAGGAAGGATGAATAGAAAGAAAAACTCTTGGAAGGGAAAGACCCTAACTCAGAGAGACCTGGAATCTCTGAGGAGAATGTGATCTGGTCTTCAGCACAGAAAGACTTCCTTGAAGAAATAACAAAGGAGCTTAAAAATGTGGGAGAGAAAATTAATACCTTGCACCAAGAAAACAAAACCTTAGAAAGTACAATTGGACAAATACAAAAGAAGAATAAATCTCTCAGATCCTCAATTGGACAAATAATAAATGAGAAAAATTCTCTCAGATCCTCAATTGGGCAAATGCAAAATGACAATAATTCTCTCAGAACCTCAATTGGTCAAATGGAAAGCTCTTTCAAAAGTAGAATCGACCAATTGGAAAAGGTTAATGAAGAAAACTCCTACCCCAAAAAATGAATGGAGTCTACAGAAACTAATGATTCTATGAGACATCAAGAATCAGTTAAACAAAATCAAAAAATAGAAAAAATAGAAGCAAATGTAAAATACCTCATCAACAAAACCACTGACCTCGAGAATAGATCGAGGAGGGGAAACTTGAAAATTATAGGACTTCCTGAAAACATTGAAGAGAAAAAAAGCTTGAACTTAATATTACAGGATCTAGGAATGGAAAACTGCCCTGATATCATGGAAAAGGAGGGCAAAGTAGTTATTGAAAGAGTACATCGATCCCCACCAGAAAAAGATACTAAAATGAAAACACCAAGGAATGTTGTGGCCAAACTCCAGAACTATCAGATAAAAGAGAAAATGCTGCAAGCAGCAAGAGAGAAACAATTTAAATTTCAAGGAGCCACAGTAAGGATCATGCAGGACCTGCCTGCATCAACATTACGGGATTGAAGGGCCTGGAGAGAGAGATTTCGAAGAGTATGGGAGCTTGGAATGGAGGCAAGAATCTACTTTCCTGCAAAACTGAGCCTTCTCTTCCAGGGAAAAAGATGGACATTTAATGATTCATATACAATCATCATTTTAATATAATATTTTATAGAAAGGCTTTTTGATTAACATTAACATTAATTTGCTAACATTTAAAAAATAAATGTTGGGATTTGCAGGAAGATATAGCAAATAAAACTGTAGTAGTGAAGGTTCTCAACTGTTCCCTTGCTGATGCCATAAATCCAGCCAAAAATAAGCAGAAATAGAATAATAGCAAAAAAAACCTAAAGAGCTAAATAGAGTATTAGAAAATATGATATGACTCCACTTAGGAGAAAACCGAATGATAATAGAAGAATATACATTTTTATCAGCAGCATCTTGCACAAAAGTTGTAATTGGATTAAATAAATTTAGAAAGATAAAAATATTAAATAAATTATTTTCACATCATAATGCAATAAAATTGCATTCAACAATGGACAATGGAAAACAGCTTACAAAATAAATGAAAATTAAATAATTTAAACTTAATGAATAAGTGGATCAAAAAACAAACTATGGCAACTTCTAGAGTGGAGTCAAGATTGGAGTGTGAAGCTAATATGCCCACAGAACTCTTCCCTAACAAAGATAAATGAAGTCTCTGAACTAACAGTAAAGATACAGATCCCAGTAAGAAAAAGAAATGATTCAAAAGATCTTTCTTCCAAAGATATCATGGAGGATATTCAATGAAAATCTGTCTATTTAGGGGAAATGTGGAAGCCCAAGAGGCAGGAGAGCAGGAAAGTTAGTGGGAGGTTTTTAATTGCAGTGCAGTTCAGGCACTGACAGTTTGATAACCAAAGATGTACCAGCTACTAGAAAGCAAGGTAGCAGATAGGATCCGAACTCCAAACAAATTCTGATCCCTGGGAACAAAGAGGAAAAACAAAGGACTGGGTTGGGAAAAAACCACTGCTAAGTCAGAACCTGGACACACATGAGAGATTAAAGCTCTGCAAAAGCAGGTCAGGAATGCATAAGAAACATATTCACCAATGAAAAAAACAGGGATCAGACCACAGTACCAACAACAACAACAACAAAAGCTTGGATCCATATTCCATATGCCCCATGGCTAAAACAAAACAGATGAGCAAAAAAAGCTAAAAGAGTGCTCAAAATAGAAAGCCACATACTTCCAGCCAAGATGGCAGAGAGAAGACAGGCACAGTTCTAAAGTCTCCTGATCTCTTCCCCATCTATCACATGAAAGAAAACTCTTAAAAGAAATCCGAACCAGGAAACCCAGAAAGAAAAGCCGGGAGAGGAAAATCTACCTCAGGATTTGTCTCCCGCAGCAGCCTTGGCTGAGTACCAGCAGGTGAGTCTGAGTTCCAAGGGAAGATCAGCCAGATCAACAGCTGAATTGGAACCAGGAGTCTGAGGGCCCGAGAGCCAGACCTGCTGGATCAGTGGTGGGGCTGGACAAAAGGGGCTTGGGTCCACAGGGAAGCAGAGGTGCTGTTGGTGGTGCTGTCCCCCTGGAGCTTGTGGAAGGGGGTTGCGGGGAGAGGTCTTTTGCAGGAGAGTTGCTGACACCATCCCTAGGCTCCTCAGGTCTGAGAAACTCTGAGCCCATGCTTGCATTGCACTGATGCCTCCTCCAAAACAAATGCAAAATACTTCTGCCTCAGGCCCAGGTGTGTGAGCAAAAGAACCAGCCCAGCTGAGGAATGACATCAGGCCAGGGAAAGCCCACCATTGTTTGAAGGCAAAAGAATTCAATAGCTCCAATTCCCTCCCTCAAGCAGAGGGAGAAGGCCTAGCAACCAAGGTCACAGACACTCCAGAGAGGGCAACCAGCACCTCCTACTGGCTAGCCAGAGAAACTGCTCTCAGTAAAGCTTTTAGAGATCCCAAGCCCAGGTGAACCAGCCTCACCCAACTCAAGGTCTTAGCATAATGAAGAAAGGTCAGCAGAAAGGTGGATCCATAGAAAAATTACTGGAAGGGAAAGACCCCAACCCAGAGAGACCTAGAACATCTGAGAATACAAACTGGTCTCCAGCACAGAAAGACTTCCTTGAAGAAATAAGGAAGGCGTTTAAGAATCAACTGGAAAATCTGGGGGAGACAATTAATACCTTGCAATGAGAAAACAAAACCTTAGAAAGTATAATTGGACAAACACAAAAGGAGAATAAATCTCTCAGATCCTCAAACGAGCAAGGGCAAAAATAAATTCTCTCAAAAACTGAATTGGTCAAATGGAAAGCTCTTTCAAAAGTAGAATTGAGCAATTGGAAAAGGTTAATGAAGAAAACTCCTCCCCCGAAAAGATAATGGAGTCTACAGAAACTAATGACTCCACGAGACAGCAAGAGTCAGTTAAAAAAAAATCAAAAAATAGAAAAAATAGAAGCAAATGTGAAATACCTCATCAACAAAACCACTGGCCTCGAGAATAGATTGAGGAGGGGAAACCTGAAAATTATAGGACTTCCTGAAAACATTGAAGAGAAAAAAAGCCTGGACTTAATATTACAGGATCTAGTGATGGAAAACTGCTCTGACAACTTCAAATCGGAGGGCAAAGTAGTTATTGAAAGAGTACATCTATCCCCACCAGAAAAAGATCCTAAAATGAAAACACCAAGGAATGTTGTGGCCAAACTCAAGAACTATCCGATAAAAGAGAAAATCCTGCAAGCAGCCAGAAAGAAACAATTTAAATATCAAGGAGCCACAGTAAGGAACACGCAGGACCTGGCTGCGTCAACTTTAAGTGATCGAAGGGCCTGGAATGAGATATTTCAAAGAGCACGGGAGCTTGGAATGCAGCCAAGAATCTACTTTCCTGCAAAGCTGAGTCTTCTCTTCCAGGGAAAAAAGATGGACATTTAATGAAATGGAAGAATTCCAAAAATTTCTGATGAAAAGACCAGAGCTAAACAGAAAATTTGGATATCAAACAGGAGGTTCAAGAGACACATGAAATGGTAAAAAAAAGGGGGGGGGGCGGTAAAAGGAAAAAAAATGCAATCCAGCAAGTTGAAAGTGGCTATATCCCTTCATGGGGGGGGGGGGGGGGGGGGGGGAAGACTCTCATAATTCCTGAGAAATGTAACTCTAACAGAGAGAGAATATACCGAGCCAGAAATGATGGACATACATGACCTATCCATGAGACTGCTATCTGATGGGATGCTTTAACTCCATTGGGGAGAACAACTCTAATAACTCTCAGGAATTTTGGCTCTATTCAACAGAATATACTGAACTGGAAGAGACAGACACTCAGAATTTTCTATGACTTAGATAGAATGATCTAAAAATAATACACTACCTCCCTAAAAAAGGGGGACAGGAAAGAGATGGGAGGAGGGAGGGAACTGAATGGGACAAATCTCATTACACTAAGAGGTACAAAAAACCTATGGTAATAGAGGGGAAGAAGGGAGTAGAGGAGAAACAACTGAATCTTCTTCTCATCATACTTGGCTTAAAGTCAACCTACACATACTCAGTTAACTTATAAAACATCTAACCTTTCAAGAAGTAAAAGGGGAAAAGTGGAGGGTTGACAGAGAAAGGGAAGAGGAGTGGAGGAAATAATGGAAAATAACAAAAGGAAAGGAAGGGAACAGGGAAAGGGGAAAGAAAGGGGGTAGTATGTGATATAGGAGGGCAAAACACACTGAAGGGGGTGGTTATTCAAAAACAAAATACTGGGGAATATGCATAAAAGGGGAGAAAAGGGGGAAAAATACAAACAGAGTGGAAGAAAGCCACTGAGGGCAATAAAGAATTAGTAATCATAACCTTGAATGTGAATGGGATGAACTCTCCTTTAAAACATAAGCAAATAGCAGAGTGCATTAAAACCCAGAATCCTACAATATGCTGCTTACAAGAAACTCATTTGAAGCGGAGAGATACATATAGAGTAAAGGTAAAAGGTTGGAGCAAAATATATTTTGCTTCAGCTGAAGTAAAAAAAGCAGGGGTAGCAATCTTTATCTCAGACAAAGCAGCAGCAAAAATAGATAGCATTAAAAGAGATAAGGAAGGAAACTTTATCCTCCTAAAAGGTACCAAAGAAAATAAAGTCATTTCAATATTGAATATATATGCACTCAGTGGGACAACACCCAAATTCTTAGAGGAGAAGCTGAAAGAATTACAGGAAGACATAGACAGCAAAACTCTACTAGTAGGAGACCTCAACTTCCCGCTATCAGATCTACATAAATCAAATCATAAAACTAACAAGAAAGAAATTAGGGAGGTAAATAGATTGTTAGAAAAATTAGATATGGTAGACTTATAGAGGAAACTGAATGAGGATAGGAAGGAATATACCTTTTTCTCTGCAGTACATGGAACCTAAACACAAATTGACCATGTACTAGGACATGAAAACGTAATGATCAACTGCAGAAAGGCAGAAATAGTGAATACATCTTTCTCAGATTACAATGCAATAAAAGTCATATGCAATACTGGGCCAAGGAGATATAGACCCAGATCAAATTGGAAACTGAATAACCTGATCTTAAAAAATGAGTGGACCAAAAAACAAATTATAGAAAGAATTAACCATTTTATCCTAGATAATGATAATAATGTAACAACATACAAAAACCTATGGGATTCATTCAAAGCAACTCTCAGGGGATATATTATAGCTCTAAATGCTTATATGAATAAATTGGAGAAAGGAGAAATCAATTGAACTAAACATGCAACTAAAAAAATTAAGAGAATGAACAAATCAAAAATCCCCAATCAAATACCAAATTAGAAATTTTAAAAATTAAAGGAGAAATTAATAAAATTGAAAGCAAAAAAAACTATTGAATTAATAAATAAAACCAAAACTTGGTATTATGAAAAAACCAATAAAATTGAATAAACCTCTGGTCAATTTGATTAAAAAAAGAAAGAAGAAAACCAAATTGCTAGTATTATAAATGAAAAAGGTGAACTCACCACCAATAAGGAGGAAATTAAAGTAATAATTTGAAATCATTTTGCCCAACTTTATGCCAATAAATTTGATAATCTAAGTGAAATAGATGAATATTTACAAAAATATAAGTTGCCCAGGTTAAATGAAGAAGAGATTAAATACCTGAACAACCCTATCTCAGAAAAAGAAATTCAACAAGCCATTATTGAACTCCCTAAAAAAAAATCTCCAGGGCCTGATGGATTCAAAAGTGAATTCTACCAAACATTTTAAGGAACAATTGGTTCCAATCCTATATAAACTCTTTGGAAAAAATAGGGAAAGATGGAACTCTGCCTAACTCTTTCTATGAAAACCAATATGGTACTGTTACCTAAACCAGGAAGAGTTAAAACAGAGAAAGAAAATTATAGACCTATTTCTCTGCTGAATATAGATGCAAAAATCCTAAATAAAATCTTAGCAAATCAACTAGAACAAGTCATCACTAGGATAATACATTATGATCAAGTAGGATTTATTCCAGGAATGCAGGGTTCATTCAATATTAGGAAAACTGTTAGTATACTCAATTATATCAATAAGAAACCTATCAGAAACCATA
The DNA here is from genome assembly GCF_037893015.1 of Macrotis lagotis. Classification (NCBI taxonomy): domain Eukaryota; kingdom Metazoa; phylum Chordata; class Mammalia; order Peramelemorphia; family Peramelidae; genus Macrotis; species Macrotis lagotis. The sequence continues at coordinate 549,738,571 of NC_133658.1, forward strand.
TGATCATATCAATAGATGCTGAAAAAGCTTTTGAAAAAAATACAGCATCCATTGCTATTAATAACACTAGAGAGTGTAGGAATAAATGGACTGTTCCTTAAAATAATGAGCAGTATCTTTCTGAAACCATCAGCAAGCATTATAATCAATGGGGAGAGGCTAGAGGCATTCCCAATAAAATCAGGGCTTAAGCAAGGGTGCCCATTATCACCACTACTATTCAATAATGTATTAGAAATGTTAGCATCAGCAATTAGAGAAGAAAAAGAAATTAAAGGAATTAGAATTGGGAAGGAAGAGACAAAACTCTCACTATTCACAGATGACATGATGGTCTACCTAGAGAATCCCAAGAAATCATCTAAAACACTACTGGAAACAATTAGCAATTTTAGCAAAGTTGCAGGTTATAAAATAAACCCCCATAGAATAGAAAATCACTTTGCAATTGAAGGTGAAAACAGTGCCATATCAGAAGGAAAAATAAATAGTGAAAAATCACTCAGAGGGGAAATATATGAATTAGATTCAAATACAAAAGATCATAGAACAGCATTAAAAAGAACTTAAATAAAAAAGAAGAGAAGAGGAAGAAATAATTGAAATAAGTAAAGAAACTATTATAGGAAAATTATAAAAATATTGACCAGAAAATTCAAAACAATTACAAAGGATTTACAAAAGGAATTTCAAGAAAATAAAACCCTAAAAATTAAAATTGAAGAAATAGAAACCAATGAATCTATGAGACAGAGAGGTTTCATAAAACAGAATAAAAAGGTTGAAAACATTGAAGAAAATCAATTGAAGAAACCATAAAGTACTTTTTAAGAAAAACAAACCACCTAGAAAATAGATCAAGGAGAGGCAATCTACAAATCATCAGATTACATCAAAAAAAAGAATCTGTAAATCATTATTCAAGAAATTATCAGGGAAAACTTCTGAAATCTGCTAGAACAAGAAGACAATATAACTACTGAAAGGAAACACAGAATCTCTCCAGAAACAGACCCCATGATAAAAAAAAAAAAATCTATGGGCTATTATAGCCAAATTCTAAGAATATCAAATGCAGTAGAAAATACTGCAAGCAGCAAAAAATCAATTTAAATACAAAGAAGACACAATTAGAATTACACAGACCCCATCGGACTCAACATTGAAGGATAAGAGGACCTGTAATGCCATATATTGGAGTGCAAAGGAATTGGGATAACAACCAAGAATTTACTACCCTGCAAAATCCATCATATCCTGCCAGGGGAAAAGATGGATATTCAACAAAATAGAAGGTTTCCAAAATTTCCTGATAAAGGAAAACCAGAACTGAACAGAGAATTCAATTGCCAAATAAACAACTCAAAAGATTTATAAAAATGTAAATTCAAAGGGGAAGGAAAAAACAAAACAAAATAAATGATAGTCAAAACCATCTAATTATATACAACCCTAAATGGGAAGATGTAAGTCTTATAATTATTTTTTGCATGTGTAAGGTTTTTTTTAATACATAGGCAGCTGGAATAGCCAGGGCACATCTAGCAATCTATGGGAAAGCCACTGGTGAGTCTAGGGGCCCAGAGGCAGATAGATGGTCAATGGTATACTTAAGAGTATTCTGGACACCAAGAAGGCCCTTAGTTGAGGTTGATAGAAACTAGATGGGTAGAGGTCCCTTACCCCAACCATGTCTGGAGACTTCTCTATTACCCTAATGTCCAAGAAGGTGGAGTAGATTGGGGAGATACAGCTAGGAGGGATCAGCTGCTTAGATATAGGGGCCATGTTCCCTGGTCGATGGTGTCCAGTTATGTGAAGCCTCTGTTTCGGGAAATGATCTCATTACTTATTCTTCAGTGGATGAATCATTCCTGCATTTGTTGCTTCCTGGGTCAAATTAGCTGCTGTGTCCAGGGCTCGTCCACTCAGGTCATTCATCAGGCTGTCCAAGAAAGTTTGAAGTTTCAAGAAGATGGGGTGAATCAGGCTACAGTACAAGATCTGGGAGCCATTTCAGGTCACTGGAAGCAGATAAACTTCCTTTTTGATACCAGAGAATTGCTCCAGCTTCCTCAAGAAGTCAGTGATAATGTTTTTCTGCTCCAGGAATCTCTGGAAGCTGTGCTTCAGGCTGGCCATGACTGTTGGGATCAGGAGGGGAGGGGAAGGGATGGAGGATGGCTGGACCGGATCCAAGGGGCTACCTCCCAGCTCTTCTGCTGCTCTGCAGCAGTGGTGGCAGAGTCCTCCCTCTCCAGCTCCCAGTACCTTGGTTTTGAGTTCCCTCCCCATTCCCTTCACTTCCCTCCCCTCACACCTCGTGGTCCTGCAACTAACCTTACAATTCTTGAGAATTTTACTACTCTTAGGATAATTAATGTATTGAATATAATTGAAAAGATTGGACTTAGAGGGTATGGGTATAGTTGGGGTCTTTTCACTCTATTGAAGAGGTCCAAACTGACATCACTATGTTAGAGACAAAAGGCCTTGATCAAAAACAGGACTGTGAACTCTAAACATAAGTGTCTCAATATCCTTTGACCTATTTTAATTCTGCTGTGCTGACAAAACTTAATACTTTCTCAGATGAGGGGCATCATACACTGGGTGTTTCCTGAGTCAGTGTCCTCCCATAACATGTAATCATTTGTAAATTTCCTAACTGAGACCTCCAGAGTCTTCTATTACTTAGAGCCCTTTAAGATTCTTAGAGTTAATTAAATTGGGATTTCAGTTAGTACTTAATTCACTTGTGGCATTAAGTGCCCTGTTTGTGTGTGTGTGTGTGTGTGTGTGTGTGTGTGTGTGTGTGTGTGGTAGGGGGGCTAATATATGAGAGAAAATAAGTTTGGAGAGAGGGGTACAAATAGTTCATTAAATGATTAGAGTATGATGATACATTGGCTTGTGAAAATGGTGTGTCTTTGGAGGGTACTTGGAAAGGGGGACACAGTATAAAAATGTTTATAATTTGATGTAATTCAAGATTCTTGAAAAGAATTCTTATGAGACAGAATATGGGAGGGTTCTTAGTGAAGTTGAAGACATTCTGCTAATCAAATCATCAATCAATCAATCAATCAGTAACCATACTTTGATAACACTGAGCTTATCAAGTAATCAATTGATCAATTGATTAATATATAGATTAAGCTGTTATTTGTGATACCTGATTAATAATATATGAGTAATGAATAACACAGATGAAGAAGCAGAAAGATTTAGTATTATAATGGGAAAGAAGGGAGGGTATAAACACTGAGTAAATTCTATTCAATAGATTTAGCACAGAGAGGGAATAAGTTGCATTCCAATTTGGGATTAAAAATCTAACCTACTATACAGGGAACTGGGGGGAGCAGAAAAAGATAAGAAAGAAAGGAGTGATAAAAGGGAAGGTAAAAGTATAAGTGAAAATAAAAAGAAAATTAAATTTTAAGAGAGAAGTTAAAAGAGAAAGGTATAAAACTTTGGTGAGCAGGAATAATGGGAAAGGAAAGAGAAAATTCAAAAGGGAAAGATAACACGAAGGGAAATGCAGAATTAGTAGTCTTTTTGGGTTTTTTTTTCAAGGCAAATGGGGTTCAGTGGCTTACCCAAGGCCACACAGCTAGGCAATTATTAAGTGTCTGAGGTCAGATTTGAACCCATATACTCCTGACTCCAAGGCCAGTGTTTTATCCACTATGACACCTAGTTGCCCCAGAATTAGTAGTCTTAACAATAAATGTGAATGGGATGAACTGTCCCATAAAACAGAAGTGGATAGCACAATGGATAAAAAAAAAAACAGAATGCTACAATATATTGTTTACAAGAAATGTTTGAGTCAGAGAGATACACACAGGGTAAAAGTTAAAGGATGGAACAAAATATACTATACTATTCAAAATAAAACCATTTTAAAAAATAGAAGAGGAAGGAATTCTGTCAAACACTTTTTATGGCACCAAAATGGCATTGATACATAAAGCAGGGAAGAATTAAAACAAAAAAATTATAAATCAATTACAATAATGAACATTGATGCAAAACTCTTAAATAAAATGTTACCAAAAAGATTACAGCAAATTATTACTGGGAGTAATACACCCATGAACAGGTAGCATTTATATCAGGTAGACAGGGATGGTTCAATAATAGGAAAACACTAAATATAATTGAACATATCTATAGCAAAAATAAAAGAAATCATATGATTATCCCAATAGATGTTGGAAAAGCCTTTGATAAAAGACTACTAAAACACTATTAAAAATACTAGATAGTTTAGGAATAAAAGGAGTTTTCCTTAAAATAATAATTAGTATATATTTAAAACAATCAACAAATATCCTATGCAAAGGAGACAAACTTGGAGCACTTGCAAGAAGTTTAGGGTTGAAACAAGGATGCCCATTATCACCATTACTATTCAATATAGTTTTAGAAATGTTAGCTCTTGCAATAAAAACAAGGAAATTGAAGGAATCAGAATTGGAAACAAAGTTTTCACTTTTGTAGATGTTGTGATATTACACTTAGGGAATCATAGAAAATCTTCTAAAAAATTTCTTGAGCCAACAAATTATGCAAAGTAGCAGGATATAAAATAAACCCACATAAATCATCAGCAAATCAATCTATGAACAGCAAAGCCCAAGAACAAGAGATAGAAAAAGAAATTCCATTTAAATTAAATATAGAAAACATTAAATACTTGGGAATCTACCTAACAAGATACCCAGAAAATGTATGAACACAATTATAAAACACTCCTCACCCAAATGTAATCAATTCGAAATAACTGGAAAAAATGTTAACTTTTCATGGTTAGGGTTAGCTAATATAATTAAAAAAAAATTACTATCCTACCCAAACTAAATTATTTATTCAGTGCCATACCAATAAAAACTACCAAATAACTATTTTACTGAACTTGAAAAAATAGTAACACAAAATTCACTTGGAGCAACAAAAAATCAAGAACAGCAAGAAAATTGATGAAAAAATGCAATGGAAAGTGGCCTATCTCTACTAAATCTAAAACTACAATATAAAGCAACAGTCATCAAAACTGTCTGTTACTGTTTAAGAAACAAAATAATGGATCAGTTCTAATAGGATGGGTTCTAAAGAAACAGCAGTAAATGACTATAGTTATCTACTATTTTTCAAAACCCAATATATATTTCAGAAATGAGACCTTTATCAGAACTCCAGATTTCTTCTTTCTATCTAATTTTGGCGAGCATTGATTTTAGCAATGCAAAATATCAATTTAATATAGTCAATATCATTAATCCTGCAATTTATAATATATTATATTTCTATTTTGATCATAGATTTGTCCACTTTCCATAGACGAGAAAGATAGAATATTTCCTGGTCTATTAATTTAACTATGGTGTTGCCTTATATGTTTGAATCCATACCCATTTTGACCTTATTTTGATATAGGGGTTTGAGATGTGTGTCTATGCCTGGATTTTGCCATTCTAACAATTTTTGTGAAATAGTGAACTAATATCCCAGAAGAAGAAAAAGAATACAAAACAAAAAAACACATTCTTCAGAATCTGTTTCGGTAGAATTGTCATTGTTATTATATTACCCTGACCTATCCATGAACAGTTGATGTTTTCCCAGTTATTTAAATCTGATTTTATTTGTGTGAGAAGTGTTTTGTAATTATTCAATTATTCAAAAAGTTTTTGAGTCTGCCTTGGCAGGTAGACTCCTGGTATTTTATATTGTTTGAAGTTACTTTGAATGGGATTTCTCTTTCTAGTTCTTTCTGCTGTATCTTGCAAATCATATATGGAAATCTTGAGGATTTATGAGGGCTTATTTTATATCCTGTTACCTTGCTAAAGTTGCTAATTATTTCTAGTAATTTTAGATGATTTTTAGGGATTCTCTAGATATACCATCATGTCATCTTCAAAGATTGAGAGTTTTGCCTCTTCCTTCCCAATTCTAATTCCTTTAACTTCTTTTTCTTTTCTTATTGCTGAAGCTAAAATTTCTAATAAAAAACTTAATCTTATTGTTTATAATGGACATCTTTCTTTCACTCTTATCTTATTGGGAATGTCTCTAGCCTATCACCATTGCATATAATGTTTGTTGTTGGTTTCAGATAGATACCATTTATTATTCTGAGGAACAATGCATTTATTTCAACATGCTCTAGTGTTTTTAATAAGAATGAGTGCTGTATTTTTTAAAAGCTTTTTCGACATCTATTGATATGATCATATGATTTCTTATAGGTATATTTATTGATATAATTAACTATACTAATAGCTTTGCTAATATTTAACCAACTCTCCATTCCTGGGATATATCATCCTTGACCACATTATATCCCTAGTGATAATGTGTTGAAATCAATTTGCTAAGATTTTATTTAAGATTTTTGCATCTATATTCATCAGGCAGATAATTTTCTTTCTCTGTTTTAACTCTTCCTGGTTTAAGGTACCAGCACCATATTGGTGTCATAGAAAGAGTTAGGCAGAGCTCCATCTTCACCTATTTTTTCCAAAGAGTTTATATAAAATTGGAACCAATTATTCCTTAAATGCTTGATGGAATTCACTTGTAAATCTGTCTAGCTCTGTAGATTTTGTCTTAAGTAAGTCAATAATGGCTTGTTGAATTTCTTTTTATGAGATAAGTTTATTTAGGTTTATAATTTCTTTTTCATTTCATCTGGGCAACTTATATTTTTGTAAATAGCAGGATAGTTTAGACATTTATAGGGAGGCAGCATTTCATTCTATCAAAAGTAAAGTACAAATGAAGGTTAGAGAGATTCAGCATTTTTGACTCAATAAGAAAGCAGATGAAATTCAAGTTTTTGCAAAAATAAGTAAACAAAATGCTTTTATGATTTCCCGAAGGGATTTTTATGGACCAAAGACATAAGATGCATTTCAACTACTCAGTGCTGATTGATCCACATTGATTAATGACAGGGACATGTTTCTAGAGTGATGTGTTGAACACTTCCATGGTGTCCTTAACAGGACATCTTTATTCAATACAAATGTCACGCTGGCCTTTTACCTCAAGAAGAAGAATGCCATTGGATTCTTTTCAGGTGGCAAAGCACCTGCATCTGATTCTATTATAGGTGAGTTCTACAAGGTGGGTGGTGCATTGCTCAACCAAAAACTGATTTAAATTTTTGAGGGTATAAGCATGAATAGGTTATCCTCCAAGAAAAGTAAAGGGAATAGATTATCCTGTGACAATCACAAAGGTATTTCTCTTTTATTCATTGTTGGTAAAATTCTTCCCAGAGTCCTTCTTAATAGGCTAATCCTTCACCTGGAAAATAGTCAACTCCCTAAGAGCCGGTATGGCTTCAAAAAAGGGTTGAGGAACAGTCAGTATGGTGTTTGCTGACTTACAACTCTAGGAGAAATGCCAGGAACAAAACAGGGGCCTGTATACAACATCTGTAGATCTGACCAAGGCCTTTGATACTTTTAGTCATGAGGGTTTATGGAAAATTATGTCAAAATTTGCCTGGAGAAATTCAGCAGTATTGTATGTCAATTTCATGACAGTCTGCATGCCCACATTATGGATAGTGAATGATGCTCTTGAGATTTGTCACTAATGGAATGAAACAAAATCCATCCTTCCTCCCATACATTTTCACTGAGGATGAACATGGCATCAAGATCAGCTAATGCACTGATGGCAAATTCTTCAACTTGAAAAAGCAACAAGACAAGATAAAAAAGAATGGATTGCTGGTCCATGATCTTCTGTTTGTAGCCTTTGAAGATGAGATGCAACAAAGTGTGGATCAATTTGCTATTGCTTATGCTAATTTTGTTCTTACAATTAATACCAAGAAAACACAGGAGCTCCATCAGCCACCACCACACCATCCATATGTGAAACCATTAATTACAGAAAATGTAGAAGTTTTGAATCTGCAGAAAAGTTCACTTATCTTGGCAGTGTCCTTTCCAAGGATATATACATTGACAAAGAAGTTCACTTATGCATTGCCAAAGCTAGCTTAGTATTTGGGAAATTCTGAAAGAAAGTGTGGGAGAGAAGAGGTATTAGACTGACTACCAAACTGAAGGTTTCCAGAGCCATTGTGCTGATCTCATGGCTATATGACGTTGAAGCTAGGATTGACTCCCAGCACCATGTTAGGAAAGTGAATCACTTTCATTGAAATTGCCCTAGGAAGAATTTGAAGATCATCTAGCAGGGAAAAGATACCAGACACTGAGGTCCTTTCATGAGCTAAACTGTCTCGTGTCACAACTTTACTACAGAAAGTCCACTACGATGGACTGAACATGTTGTGAGAATGCTAGATGAATATTTCCTAGAGAAACATTTTTATGGAGAACTCACACAGGGCAAGTTCTCACAAGAGGATCAGAAGGAGCAATATTGGAACACCATGCAGGCCTCATTGAAGAACTTTAGATTTGATTGTTCAGCATGGGAGGCACTATCACAGAGCAGGTGCCCAACATAGTGTGCCCTCATCAGTGAGAGTGGTGCAAAATATGAGGAAGGCAGAATTGAAGCAACTCAGAGAAAATGTGAAATACATAACTTTTTAATTCTCATCCCAGACATTTACATGGATTATTTGTTCCCAACCTCTTTGTAGGACCTTCCAAGTTTGGACTGAGCTCATCAACTGTAGTTGTACACATTGTAATCTGTTTCAAATATAATCATGTAATTTTGATTTTCTAACATAACAAAGAACTATTGTTGGATACATTCAATGGTTATTAAAGTACTCTTCAATCATTTTTTTAAATTTTCATTTTACTCAATTACAAGAAAGAGGCAGAAAAATGTACTTGTTCTGGATAGTTTTCATTTTTGTTTTTGAAAGCATTTATAAAGTTCTTGCCTCAATCAATTAGTTTCTGATGCTGTCTCTTTAAGGATAGACCAAACTCTAAAATTCCAAGGTATTAACCAGTTTGAGCATTTGCAGATACTGCTTATCAAACTGCTTTATTTCTCTGTCATTTATTATTAAAATGTACCCTAAAAAGACATTTAGCAAAAAAACATCAATATCACGTGCAAATAATAGGATCATATTTCCATGTGGACTTACTTATTCCTTCTTTATTCATTTACTCTGAGCCCTGATAAACCATAAAACTAAGATAAAGCATAGATTTATCTTATCTTTTAGATAACATCTGGAAGGTAATTTTGCAACTTGTTTGAAAGATGTCAGAATCAGGGACACCATGGGAATCTGTAAATGATTCATATGTATTATTTTTTAATCAATAGATCCATTACACATCCCATTCAATGCAATTTTTTTCATTTGTGAATATTTTAATATCATCTTCATCCAATGATGTATTTTTTAAACTTCTAAATGTCTCTAAATGAAAGAGAATTAATGCTCCTAGGAACTGAAATCCAATGTAGTGTATGGTACAACAGGAAAAAAACAAAAACTCCATGTTACCACTGGACACTTGTAATTATCCAACCCCCTTCCTAATGGTCCTGAGATGTAGGACTCAAGAAAATGAAAGCATTTTCTATAGGCTGTCTTTTTGGCATTGAAATTTTCTTTTTTTGTCCAGTCATACAAAGCTCTAATTTATTAGCATTCTAGTCAGAGTGATCTATACTTCAATTTTCTTCTCCTTTTCCTAATTGACAAGGAGAATTCTCTGGGATAAAAGGAGAATACAATTTTTCCTCTTCTATAAGAATCTTTTACAAAGAGTTTTGTAAAATCAAATTTCTTAAATAGATGCCTAATAGAATTTATAATTGAGAAGTATTTACCGTTCAGAAAAATAAACATAATCATATGAGTGATTGAATTTGAAAAAAATTCTTTTTATTTCAAATAGTAATTTGATGATTGAACTTTGTAAAAATTAGACTAGATTAAGGTCCACATTTCTTCATGTAACAGAATACTCATAATCAAGTTATTATATTTTAAAATTTGACATGTTTAGTATGGTATGGGTCATAAGATGATGTACTCATTTGTCTTAAATATCATTCCTTATTTCAGGAATGTTTATTTCCCTTCTAATACAAAGCTCCTCATTACCAATCCTAGACAACTGATAAAAAAAGCCACAACAGAAATGTTTTATTTATAACATAATATTATTGAAATATTATTTTCCAGTACTATGAATAACTTTATAATATAGAAATCAATATCACATGCAATTGTAATTATTCTATGTGCCTTTTGAAACATTTTCCACCTTCATGCATTTAAAATTTTTTCCTAATGGGAATGATTCTCTCCTTGACTTGGATGACTTTGGACTTGTGATGTTCATTGATTTCTTACATTTCTGCTGCCCACCTCTCTTTATTCTTTGAGTTTTCTTTCCGGTTATATTTGCTTTAAAAATGATAATACATGTTCATTTTTTCATACTAACTCAGCTTCTATATTTGTTGTTTTAACCAAGAATCACCCATTTGAATAAGAATGTTCTTGATATGTTATTTGGTTTTAAAAGACACTGAACAGGAGCATAAAAATAAAAATTTTCACATGTCACAATTCACTGGTGATATGGAAGAAGGCTGGCACTTTATGAAAAATTTTCATTTCAACAAAGCAGAATATCATTCCAGTTGTGTCCATTAACACTACAAAATACGTTGTTAATAGCATAATATTTGGAAAATTTTGTTTATGTATAGCTGCATAAAACCAGACAAAATTTTCTGATGCATGTTTACCAGTATAATTAAATTTAAGCATCTTTCACAGTATCTTCTGAACTTAAATACCATTTGAAAATAAGAATGAAATATGATTCCTAGTCTCCTGTAGCTTACACTCTAGATGTGGGATAATATTTAATATGATATATTTAATATAAATAATAATAAATAAAATAAAAAATAAAAATAAATTAATTAATATATTTAATATAAACAAGTGTCTCACTGTGTGTCAGAAACAATTTGGGGGGTAAAAAGGAGCACAGAGAAACACATACAGACAATCTCCTATGTAAAGGAATTAGATTTCTGTTATTATATCTGATATACAGTTAAATAATCATGATCAAATCATTTAACATCTGTGTGCCTGCTAAAAATTCTTAATAACCACAGACTTCAGCATTTGCTGATAAGTTGGTAATGGAACAAATTAGCCCACAGGAAATTCCCTAAAATCAAGAAATAACATGAAAATTCACAAGAAGTTTAAGAAAAATAAAATATTAGAGGTTTAATTTAATTAAGAGGGTGTATCTAGAAAGGATTTAGAGAAGAAAGTATATTTGAGGTCAGACTCAGGAAGAACAAATATTATTTGAAGGGCAAAAATGGAAAGGGAGTTCATGGCACTGAAAAAGAACTTTAATATTACACAGAAAAGGATAAGGCCCTAGATGTGACAAATTGAAGGTGTGCTTCATAAAACTCTGAGTAGTCTTGTTTATACAAGTGGTTTAGGGATAATGGAAGGGAATTTTATCAGCTACGATGGAAATCAAATACAAGTTCCTTCCTACAGAGAGCATTGATTAACAGAAAATCAATTTAATATAATTTTTATGAAATATTGAATATTTATCAAAGAGATAGTTAAGTTTCAACCCTGGAATTAGAGTAATATTCAGATATACAAATTTTAACTTTATCCCTTTAGTCCCTTTATATCAATAACAATAATGATAATATTCACTATGCGCCATAACTTAATTATTATAATTGTTTCCTCATATGATCCTCATAATAGTGTTGAAAGGTCAATGCTATGATCCCCATTTAACAGACAAGGAAATTGAGGCAGTTGGATGCTAATTGACTTTCCCAAGATCACTCAGTTTCTTTTATTTTATTGATTTATTTTTATCCATATGCACATGCATATTTTTAATTTACAAAATTTGCTTCCACCCTCCTTCTCTAACCCTCTTCCCTTTAAAGGTGAACAGTCAGGTTAGTGTTGTACATACATATTTTGATAAACATGTGTACAGATTAAAAGTTATTTTCGGAATGAGGATTTAGGATTAAGAGAAAGACATACATAAGAGATAATTTTTATAAAGTGTTCAATAGATTTTGAAGGGTTGCATTTGTTTGTTTGTGTGTGTGTGTGCGTGTGTGTGTGTGTGTGTGTGTGTGTGTGTGTGTGTGTGTGTGGTTGTTTTGTTTTGTTTTCTTCCTCTCGATGGGAATAACATAGCCCATAGCCAGTCTAATACAGTTGACCTAGCTCTCTGAACTGCAGAGAGGAGCTGCTTCAGTCAAGTTTGTTCATCTCACCATGTTTTTGTTGTGTACATTGTTCTCTTGGTTCTACTTCTTTCACTCAGCATCAGATCCTGTAATTCATGAATTACAGAGTAATTCCAAGAATTACAGATTCTGATAATTTATGGTTCTTCTAGAACAATAGAATTTCATAGTATTCATATACCATAACTTGTTTAGTCATTCATGAATTGATGGATATCTCCTTGATTTCCAATTCTTTGCCACTAGAAAAGGGGCTGTTATGAATATTTTGGAATATGTAGGATTTTTGTTTTTTAATAATTTCTTCTGGATATAGACCTATAATTAGAATTCCTGGGTCAAATGGTTTGAATAGTTTTATCCAGAAATATTGGATCTGTTCATAAACCCACTAGCAATGCAGCAATGTCCCAATCTGCCCACAAGCTCTCCAACATTGATAATTTTCCCTTTTCCTCATCTTGACCAATCTGATAGGTGTGAGATTATATCTCATTGTTATTTTAAATTTGCATTTCTCTAATTAATAAAGATTCGGAGTATTTTATATGATTATAAATAATTTTAATTTCTTTATTTGAAAATTGTCTGTTTTTATTTTTGACCATTTATCAATTGGTGAATGACTTGTGACCTTATACATTTAATACAATTCTCTGTATATTTTAGAAATGAGATCTTTATTAGAACCCCTAGTTATGAAAATTGTTTCCCAGATTTTTGCTTTCTTTTTAATTTTGGCATTGATTTTTAATTGAATATAGTCAAAATCATTCATTTTGCAGTTTAAAATTTTCTCCAGTTCTTGTTTGGCCACTAATTTTGTCTCCTTTCCATATAGCTGATAGATAATTTTGGGGGTCTATTAATTTATCCATAGTATTGCTCTTTATGTCTATATCCTGTGCCCATTTTGACCTTATATTGTAAAAGTGTGAGATGTGGATCTATGTCTAGTTTTGCTATACTATTTTCCAGTTTTTCCAACAATTTTTGTCAAATAGTGAGTTCTTATCTGAGAAACTGAAGTCTTTGGGTTTATCAAATAGATTACTGTAGTCATTTACTGTGGTTCTTATTGAAACTATTAAAATCCATTGATCCATTCTCTTATTCCTTAAGTAGTTCCAAGAAGTTTTGATGACTGCTGCTGTTCAACATAGTTTTAGATCTGATAGATATAGGCTACCTTCCTTTGCATTTTTTTTATCACTTCACTTGCTTTTCTTGATTTTTTAGTGCTCCAGATGAATTTTGTTACTATTTTTATCTAACTTGGTAAAATAATTATTTGGAAATTTGGTAGTTTGGTTGATATGACATTGAATAAATAATTTAATTTGAGTAGAATTGTCATTTTTATTATGTTAATTTGATCTATCCCTGAGCATTTGACATTTTCCCAATCATTTAGATCTGACCTTCTTTGTGTGTGGGGGTATTACTTTATAATTGTGTTCCCAACACAATTTACTGTTGTACATAGTGACTTTAAATGAAATTTCTTTTTCTATCTCTTATTGTTTGGCTTTGTTAATAATATATCAAAATGCTGATGATTTATGTGGGTTTAATTTATATCTGCTACTTTGCTGAATTTATTAATTGTTTCAAGGAGTTTTTGAGATGATTTTCTTGAGTTCCCTAACCAGGCAATAATATCATCTACAAAGATTAAAAAGCTCTGTGCCCACAATGCCATTTCTGAATCCTTCAATTACTTTTTCTTCTCTTATTTCTATAGCTAGCATTTCTAATATATATTGAATAGTAATGGTGATAATGGGCATTCTTGTTTCACACCTGATTTTATTGAAAATGTTGTGAGTTTATTCTCATTATATATGAAATATTTGCTGATGGTTTTTTAGACAGGAACTATTTAATATTTTAAGGAAAACTCCATTTATTCCTAACCTTTCTAGTAATTTTAAATGGGAATGAATGTTGTATTTTATCAAAGGGTTTTTCAGCATCTATTAAGATAATCACATGATTTCTTTTTGGTTTTGCTGTTGATATATTTAATCATGTTGAGTGTTTTCCTAAAATTGAATCATTCCTATCTACCTGTTATAAAATGTACCTGATCATGGTGTATTATCCTAGTAATAACTTGCTGTAGTCTCATTGTTAACATTTTATTTAATATTTTTTATCATTATTAATTAGGGAGATTGTCCTATAATTTCCTTTGTCTGTTCAGCTTCTTCTTTGTTTACGTATCAGTACCATGTCGGTATTCAGTAAGTTTTTGATAATGTATTTGAAATTTAGACCTCTTGACTTTATAACTGTCACTATTCACTGTGCCATCTGCCTCTATCAGTGATATGGTAAAATCCACACAATTTCTTTGACTTTGTCCTGTTCTCTTCTGTTGGTAGCTCTCAAGTTCTGGGTTGTCTTGTCTCATTTCTTTTCCTCTCCTAGTCCTATTCATACCATAAACAATGAACACATATTTTCTTTTACCAATTTCCTTACAAAACAATGCATAGGTGCAGCTCTATCCTACAACTTAATACTGTAATAAATACCAGTAATAGATTATAGAAATGTATGTAGGATGTATTATGCTCTAGATAACTTTGATTCGTTTTCCATTTGTTACAATATGTATATTTTTTGCCAAAATTAACTCGTTAAATGTTCCATAAATTAGGAATATTCAAATATCAGCTTAAATATGTATAAAGTTTGTTTCAGATTTTAATGAGTTGTTCCAAAATCTCAAAACCTGGAGAAGAATCAGAGGGATTAGAAAGGATTAAAAAAGTCTCTTTAGGGGCTGCTAGGTGGCATAGTGGATAAAGCACCAGCCCTGAAGTCAGGAGTACCTGGGTTCAAATCCAGACTCAGACACTTAATAATTACCTAGCTGTGTGGCCTTGGGCAAGCCACTTAACCCCATTTGCCTTGCAAAAATCCTAAAAAAAAGTCTCTTTAACACCCTTCTAAAAACATTAAGGACTCCATCGATATGGGATACTAAAAGATTTTCTTATGAAAATGAAAGACTGCTTTCTATGGAGTAATAAATGCAGACAGACATGGAAAAAATAATTCAGAACAATTAAACAGCACACAATGCAGTTGTATATTCTGGGTTTATATGTGGTTTCTCTCTTTAATAGTATAAATGTATTTTAATTTTTCCTTATGAAATAATTACTAAGTGAGAATTGAAGGCAATTCTTTTAAAAAAAATCTTTCAAATTCATATACTACAAAAGGAATTTTAACAAAAAAAACCAACAGGCTAACAATTAAATCTGCAAATATTACATATTTTTCTCTTTTTGTTATCACATAATAATTATGTTTAGCCTTCATTTTTGAAGAAGATCATGATATTATGGAATCAAAGTCATAACAAGTGCACATGAATTGGATTTGAGGGAGGAGATTTTAACCTAAGTCCCAGCCTTACTTTTTCCTCCAGAACCATCTTGGCCTAGTGGCTAGATAAGAACCGGTAAGACTGTAGATTAATGTTGTTTCTCTATCTTCTTTCTGAATTTGGAAACTTTGCTTTCCAAATCTTCCTGCTTCAGTCATGGGTTTATAAGCTTCTGGAAGTCATTTTCATATTTCATCTACTTGAGAGATGTAGTACATCAAGAACAAACAAGCATTTCCTTAGACATTTATCTTCTATTTGAACAAATTTCTGACTTCTAATGATATCTTACATTTAAGACCAAACAATGATTCTACAGTCATTTATGAACAGGAATAAATAAATTAAACTGGCAATTTCTAAAGCACAGTAATCTCCACTTCCATGATTGCAGAGAATTAAGGATAACAGGCACCCTTATCAAATTTTAGATGGCACAAGCATAGTAAAAATTAAATAAATCTTGGGATCACTGTTTAACAGTTGCAAAAAATTTAGAGGTAATATGGAAAAGTTCCCTCATTTAATAACTAAGATAATAAATCTAAACTCTTGATTTCACTTAATTTGTCAAGACAGAAAATTAAGCTCCACTAATAAAACTAAATTAAATTGAACAATGCAATTTTAAAGTATTATTAAAGAATTTTTCATCTCAAATCTCTTCTCAAAATGGGAGAGATACAACTAGTTAGTTGAGCTTCTTGGAACTGAGGAGAAGACCAGACATCTTAGTGGGCAAAAAGATCAACATGATTTAGCTTTATGTCAATCAAAATAATTGATGATTTTAATTAATTAATTATTTTTCTCATCACTATGCAAATGTATATTTTTAAGTTAAAAAATTTTCTTCTACCCTCCTTCCCCAACTTCTTCCGTTTAGCAGTGAACAGTCAGGTAAGCACTGTACATATATATTTTCAATAAATATGTTTACATTAGTCATTTTCAATATGAGAAATGAATTAATGGAAAAGAAATACAGAAGAGATTCTTTTTTAATTTTAGAAAGGTTTTAATTATTTTGAGGTTTACAGTTTTTCCCTCAATCTCACTCCCCTTCCCCCACCCCATAGAAGGCTATTTGCTAATCTTTACATCATTGCCATAGATTGCATTGATCTAAGTTGAATGTGAAGAGAGAGAAATCATATCCTTAAGGAAGAAACATGTAATATGATATATAGCAGAATTATAAAAGACAATATTTTTAAGAATTAAAGGTATTAAATTAAATTAAAAAATAAATGTATGAAAAAAATTTCATAATTGGTCTTTGTTCAAATTCCACAATTCTTTCTCAGGATATAGATGGTATTATTCATCACAGATACCATACAATTGTACCTGATTGTTGTCCTGTTGTTATGAGCAAGCCCCTTAAGGTTGATCATCACTCCCATGTTGCTACTAGGGTATACAAAATTCTTCTGGTTCTGGTCAACTTGCTCAGCATCCGTTCATGCAAATTGTTCCAGACTTCCCTGAATTCCCATCCCACCTGATTTCTAATGGAAAAATAGTGTTCCAGGATATACATATACCACAGTTCGTTAAGCCATTCCTCAATTGATGGAAATTCCCTCAGTTTCCATTTCTTTTCCATCATCACAAACAGAACTTCTAGGAACATTTTTGTACAGGTGATGTTTTTACCCTTTTTCATAATCTAGAAGAGATAATTTGATCAGATTCTGAAGCATAGTTTTTTTGCATTTATTTTGTTTTTCTTCCTCTGAATGGAGGACAAAATTGTCCATAGCCCATACAAGACAGTTTTTCCTAGTTCTCTGAACTGCTGAGAGGAGCTGCTTCCATCAAGGTTGATCATTTCACAATGTTGTTGTTGATGTGCACATTGTTCTCTTGGTTCTACTCCCTTTGCTCAGTGTCAGATCCTGTAAGTCATTCCATGCTTCTCAAGAGTCTGACCAGTCATGTTTTTTTTTGGGGGGGGGGGTTATAGTTTTTTTTTGTTTGTTTGTTTGCAAGGCAATGCAGTTAAGTGGCTTGCCCAGGGCCACACAGCTAGGTACATTCATGGTTTTTTATAGAACAAAAATATTTCATAGAATTCATGTACCATAATTTGTTTAGCCATACCCCAATTGATGGACAAATGCTCAATTTCCAATTCTTTCTAAGGACAAAAAGAGCTGCTATGAATATTTGGAAACATGTAGGACTTTTACCTTTTTTTATAATTTCTTCTGGACATAGACCTAGAATTGGAATTGCTGAATCAAAGGGTATGACATTTTTTGTTGCTCTTTGGGCATAGTTCCATATTGTACTCCAGAATGGTTGGATCTGTTCATACTTCCATCAACAATGCATTTGACTGTCATGGTTTAGAAAGGAACATTAATAAACTTAGTAGTGACAAGAGGAGTGGACTTGGAATATTATCAGCTTGTCAAAACTATAACAAATGATGAGTGGTTGAAGGTTTAGAGACCTTTAATATAGAGGCCAGACCTGAGGTCAAGATGATCTGAGTTTCAATTCAATCTCAGGTTTTTCAATCGCCTTTTAATTCTGGGACAGTCATTTATTTTGAATTTCTTCAACTCTAAAATTGGAATGATAAGACAGCCTATCCCACAGGTTGTTGCAAGGATAAAATGTGTTATTATCTGTAAATCATTTAGCACAATCATTGGCATATACTAGGCACTATTTATTTTTCTTCCTGTTCCCACTTGGAAGAGAGAAGAATCCAGGTAGAAAATTAATAATATCTAATATTTACATAATAGCCTAAATTTAACAATATATTTTATTCATATAGCTTACTTCATCCTCACAACATAGAGGAAAAATTATTCCCATTTTCTGATTTGGAAAAGGAGATGGGTAAAGAATAAATGATTAATTTAAAGTCACCCAGCTAACTACTGAGGCAGAATTTAAACACAGGACTTTCTGATTCATTTCAGCATATAATCCACTATGTAACCTAGTTGCCTCAGTCAAGACAGACTTCTTCAAATGTTGTAAAAGTATGTGTAAGATGGATTAGATTTAATCTATTTGGTTCCAAGGATCAAATTAGAAAAATTGGGTAAAACCAATATCTCAATTTCTACATGTGATCTGTTACTTCAAATTCAGAAATAAGAAACATTAAGTGAATAAAGGCTTTAAAGGAAAACATAGGTAAAAATTGAGGTGAAAATCAGGTTTAGGTTTGATATAAGCAAAAACTGAATAACAAATACAGAAAGGCAGAAATAATACATACTTGTCATATAATGATGCAATAAAAATTACATGTAGTAAAAGAGTATGAAAGATAAAATACAAGCTAATGGGAAATTAAGTAACTTTATGCTAAATAATGAGTGGATAAAAAACAAATAATAGAAATGATAATTATATACCAGAAAATCATACTAAAGAGACATCTGAATAAAATTTATTGGATGCAGTAAAGGTAGTTGTGATGGGATACTTTGTATTTCTATATGCCTATATGAATAAAATAGAGAAAGAGATCAATGAATTGGGTATGCAACTACAAAAGCTATGAAAAGAATAAATTAAAGATTCACAATTAAATATCAAATTACAATTACTGAAAATCAAGAGAAATAAAATTGAAAGCAAGAAAACCATTGATCTCATTAATAAAGTTAAGAGTTGGTTTTATGAAAAAGCCAATAAAATAGACAAAACTCTGGTTAATATGATTTACAAAAAATAAAGAAGATAAACAAATTGTCTGTATCACAAATGAAAAGAGTGAACTAAACACCATTGATGATGACATTAAAGAGATAATTCATCGCTACATTGCCAAACTGTATGCTAAAAATTGGATGACATGAGTGAAATGGATGAATATTTACAAAAAATATAAACTACCTAGATTAACAGAAGGTGATAATTCATTAATTTACACCATTTTAGAATGAGAAATTGAGGAAGCCATAGAAACCTAAGAAAAAAGTCTCCAGGACCAGATGGATTTACAAGTGAATTCTATCAAACATTTAAGGAGCAATTAATTCCTATTCTATATAAAGTTTTTTAACAATAGGAAAAGAAGGAGTTCTGCCAAACTCCTTTTATGACACCAGCATGATACTGATAACAAAACCAAGAAGAACCAAAACAAATAAAATTATACTTCAATCTCCTTAATAAATATTGATGCAAAAATCTTAAATAAAATTTTAGCAATGAGACTATAAGAAATTATTATTAGAATAATGTACTATGATTAGATAGGATTTATACCAGGGAAGCAGGAGTGGTTCAAAGTTTAGGAAAACACTCAACATAGTTAGTATGTAAATTGCAAAACCAACAGAAATCATAGAATTATCTCAATGGATTTTGAAAAAGCCTTTGATAAAATTCAACATCCAGACTTCTGGCAAGATGGAAGAGAGAGGACATGTACTGTGCTAAAGTCTCCTGATCTTCCCTCATAAATAATATGAAACAAACCTCTTAACAGAAACCTGATCAATAAAACCCAAAAAAGTGAAGCTAGGAACAAAACCCCAAAATGTGAAGCTAGGAGAAAAACATCTACCTCAAGGTTTGTCTTCCAGGATAGTGGGTGAGCCCAGGCACAGAGAGCACAAGAGAGGGTGAGAGCCTGAGAGCTGGCCTGTTCTACCAAAGGGGTGGGGGCCTACTAGGGAGCAGAAGTATTGGTGGTGGCACTGACTGGAGCTTGCTAGCAGGGCTGGAGGGTGAGTTACAGTGTGGGGAAGTTGCAGACATTGATCCCTGGGGTCCTCTGGTCCCTGGGAACTCAGAGTCCATACTTTAATTTCAGTTTAGGCCTTTTAGCAGAACAAACACAATCCCAACCAACCTCAGACCCCACCCAGGTTCAGGTGCAAGCAGCAGAGTTCATTCAGCTGTGAATAGGGAGAGCAATTACCTTGCCCTAGGGCAAAGTCCACCATTGTTCAAAGATAAAAATATTCAGCAGCTTTAACCACCCCCCTCCAGGCCAAGGAAGGGGCTACAAATCAAAGGCACAGACACTCTAGTACCCCCTACTGGTCTGCCCACATGGAGTCACTAAACCCAGTGAATATCGTTTTTGGGATCCACAAATCAAACGTCTGTGAACCAGTCCTTCCCAAACACAAGATTTTACGAAAATGAAGAGAGGTCATTAGAAAGGAGGGTCCAGAGAAAAATTCCTGGAAGGAAAAGGCTGTAACTCAGAGAGTCCTAGAACCTCTGAGGAGCATATGATCTGATCTACAGCACAGAAAGACTTCCTTGAAGAAATCAGGAAGGAGATTAAAAATCAATTAGAAAATTTAGGAGAGAAAATTAATACAAGATTAATTAATTAATATAAAATTAATACAAGAAAACAAATCCTTGTAAATTACAATTGGACAAATACAAAATAAAAATAATTTTCTCAGATCCTCAATTGAACAAATGAAAGGAGAAAATAATTCCCTCAAAATTTTAATTGATCAAATGGAAAATTTACAAAAATATAATTGAGCAATTGGAAAAGTAGTTGTAAAAGCTAAATAAAGAAAATTCTTCTCTTAAAAAAGTAACGTAGTCTGTGGAAAATAATGACTTCGTGAGCCAGTCAGGGACTGTTAAACAAAACCCAAAAAATAAAAAAATAGAAGAACATGTAAAGTACCTCATCAGCAAAACCACTGACCTAGAGTATAGATCCAGAAAGGAAAACCTGAAAAATTACTGGTCTTCCTGAAAACACTGAAGAGAAAATAAAGCCTGAACTTAATATTACAGGATTTACTGAAAGGAAAACTGCTCTGATACCATGGAACCAGAGAGCAAAATAGTTATTGAAAGAATTCATCAATCCCCTCTGGAAAGAGAGATACTAAAATGAAAATACCACATCACATCACAAAACATCACATAAAAGAGAAAATCCTGCAAGCAGTCAGAAAGAAACAATTCAGATACCAAGGAGCCACAGTAAGGATTATGCTGGACCTGGCTGCATCAACATTAAGAGATTGAAAGGCCTGGAAGGAGATATTCCAAAGAATAAGGGAGCTTGGAATGCAGCCAAAAATCCACTACTCAGCAAAGCTGAGCCTTCTCTTCGAGGTGAAAAGATAGGCATTTAATGAAATGGGAGACTTCCAATGTTTCCTGATGAAAAGACCAGAGCTAAATAGAAAGTTTGGACATCAAACAGGAGGCTCAAGAGATACATGTAAAGGTAAAAAAAAAAGGGGGAAAGGGAAAAAAACTGCTATGCAATAAGACAAAACTAGCTATATCTCCAACTGGGAGAAAGATTCTTATAACTCTTGAGAATAGAAACTCTATTAGAGATAATATATTTAGCCACAAGTGATGAACAGTTATGACTTTTCTGTGACTCAAATAGAATGATTTAGAAACAATACCTCCTTAAAAGTGGAACAGTAAGTAGATGGGAAAATTGAGAATATTGAATGGGGTAAATCTCAATAATTAAGTGGTAAAAAAGACCTATTGTAACAGAGGTGAAGAAAGGAGGACGTGAGAAGTACCTGATTCTTCCATCTCATAAAACTTGACTTAAAACTTAAACACACACACACACACACACACACACACACACACACACACACACAGACACACAGACACACATACTCACACACTCAGTTACGAAACTAATCTTACCTTTCCACTATTAAAAAGGGGAAGGGGAGGGGGCATGGGGTGGGGAAGATAAAATAGGAACTAACAGAAGGAAGAAAGGGAAAAGGGAAATGTGGAAAGAAAGGGGAGGCAGTGATGTAGGAGGTTAAACACACTGAAGTGGCAGGTATTTAGAAACAAAATACTGGGGAATATGTATAAATTGAAAAAAGGGGAAAAATACAAACATAGGGAAGACAGCATGGAGGGCATAATGTGAATGAGATGAACTCTCCCTTAAAAGATAAGTGAATAGCAGAGTGGATTAAAAAACAGAATCCTACAATATGCTGCTTACAATAAATTCATCTAAAGCAGAGAGATACATGTAGAGTAAAGGTAAAAGGTTGGAACAAAATATATTTTGCTTCAGCTGAGGTGAAAAAAAGCAGGGATAGCAATCCTTATCTCAGATAAAGCAGCAGCAAAAAATAGATAGCCTTAAAAGATAAGAGAAAGGAAACTATATCCACCTAAAAGTACAATAGACAATAAAGTAATTTCAATACTAAATATGTGTCCACCCAACATTATAACATCCATATTCTTAGAGGAGTACTTGAAAGAGCTACAGAAAGATATAGACAACAAAACTCTACTAGTGGGAGACCTCAACCTCCCACTCTCAGATTTATATAAATCTAATCTAATTATAAATAAAACAAGAAGGAAGCTAATGAGGTAAACAAAATTACAGCATATAAAATAAACACTCATAAATACTCAACATTTCTATATATGACTAGGAAGATACAGCAGAAGGAGATAAAAAGAGGAATTCCATTCAAATTAACCTCAAACAATATAAAATGCCAGGGAGTCTATCTGCCAACGGAGATCCAAAAACTTTTTGAAAACAATTTCTAAACACTTCTCACACAAATAAAATCAGATATTAATAACTGGTCAAACATCAACTGCTCATGGATAGGTTGAACTCATCTAATAAAAATGACAATTCTATCAAAACTAAACTACCAGTTTAATGTCCTACCAAACAAAATTTCAAAAAAATGACTTTAATGAATTAGAAAAAGTTATAACTAAATTCATATGGACTAATAAGAAATTGAGAATTTCCAGGAAGTCAATGAAAAAAGTGCAAAAAATGTAGCTTAGCCTTAACAGATCTAAAATTATATAATAAAGTATCAGTCATGAAAACTGTATGGCACTAGCTAAGAAATAAAATGGTGGATCAATGGACTAGAATAAGTACAATAGCAGGAAATGACTATAGTAACCTGCTGTTTGGTACACCTAAAGAGTCCACCTATAGTGATAAAAATTCTCTCTTTGATAAAAACTGTTGGGAAAATTGGAAGTTAGTTTGGAAGAAACTTGGATTAGACTATCATCTCACACCTAGACCAAGATAAGATCAAAATGGATACAGGATTTAGACATACTAAACCACATTATATGCATAGTAGAAGTTCAAGGCTTTGTCTACCTGTAAGATCTATGTAAAGGAAGTATTTTATGACCAAGGAAGATATTTAGAACATCATTAAAACAAGCTAGATAAAAATGATTACATTAATTTAAAAAGATTTTGCACATACAAAAACACTGTAACCAAGATCAGAAGAAATCTTTTAAATTGTGAAACAATTTGTACAAGTAGTATTTCTGACAAAAGACTAATTCTTTTTTTTTTGGCAAGGCAATGGAGTTAAGTGACTTGCCCAAGGCCATGCAGCTAGGTAATTATTAAGTGTCTGAGGCCAGATTTGAACTCAGGTACTCCTGACTCCAGGGCTGGTGCTCTATTCACTACACCACCAAGCCTTCCCTCAAAGGACTCATTTCTAATAAATACAGAGAACTGAGTCAAATTTTTTAAAAAAGCCATTCCCCAATTGACAAGTGTTCAAAGGATACACAAAGGCAATTTACAGATGAGGAAATCTAAATGATCCACAGTCATATGAAAAATTGCTCTAAATCACTACTTATTAGATAAATGCAAATTAAAGAAATTCTGAGGTACCACCTCACACCTCTCAGACTGGCCAATATGACCAAAAAAGTTCAATGATCAATGCTGGAAGGGAGTAGGAAATCTTGGACACTAATACATTGCTAGTAGAGCTGTGAACTCATCCAACATTTCGGGTGAGCAGTTTGGAATTCAGTCCAAATGGCAACAAAAATGTGCATATACTTTGACCCAGCAATACTGGGTCTATTCCCTGAAGAGATTATGAAAAAGGATAAAAATATCACTTGTACAAAAATATTCATAGCAACCCTGTTTGTGGTGGCAAATATTTAGAAATTAAGTGAATGTCCTTCCATTTGAGAATGGTTTAACAAACTATTGTATAGGTATGTCATGAAACATTATTGTTTTATTAGAAAGCGGGAGGAATGGAAATACAGAGAAGCCTGGAAAGATTTACATGAACTGATGCTGAGCAACATAAGCAGAAAAACATTGTACACCCTAACTGCAACATGGGTTTGATGATCAAATTTGATGGATTTGATTATTTAATCAATGCCACAATCATGGACAATTTTGGGCTATCTTTGATGGAGAATTCCATCTGTAGCTAGAGAAAGAATTGTGGAATTAAAACAAAGACCAAAGACCTTTAACTTAGGGGAAAAAACTGTTACTTATTATGTAATTTTGCTACTCTTATACTTTATTTCTCTTCTTTAAGGATTTGATTTCTCTTTCATCACATTCTAAGATCAATGTATACCATGTAAATAATGTAAAGACTAACAGACTGCTGCCTGTGGGAATGGTGGGAGGGAAGAAAGATTAGGGGGAAAATTGTAAAACTACAAATAAAATATTTCTAAAAAATACAACATCCATTTCTATTAAATACAATATACATGAACAAATATTACATATAATGAGAATAAATTTGAAGCTTGTTCAATAAAATCTGGGATGAAAGAGGCATGCCCATTATCACCATTACTATTCAATATATTATTAGAAATGCTAGCTATAAAAATAAGAGAAGAAAAAGAAATTGAGGGATTCAGAATTGAACATGCAGAAACAAAGCTTTCAATCAATGCAGATGATATTATAATATAGTTAGAGAATCCAAGAAAATCATCTCAAAAATTCCATGAAACAATTAAAAAGTTAGCAAAGTAGCAGAATAGAAAATAAACACATTTAAATCATCAGAATTTTTATATATGAATGTTAAAGCCCAAGTTCAAGTGATAAAAGAAAAAATTCAATTTAGTGTAACTGTAGACAACATTAAATAATCAGGACTCTACCTCCAAGGACAAACCCAGAAACTGTATGAACACAACAATAAACCACTTCTTACTGAAATAAAATCAGATCTAAATGATTGGGAAAATGGCAATCACTCATGGTTAGGTTGAACTAATATAATCAAAATGACAATTCCACCCAAATGAAAATACTTATTCTGTTCCATACCAATCAAACTACCTAATAATTACTTTACCATACTAGAAAAAATTTGTAGCAAATTCATCTGGACAATAAAAGTCAAGAAAAGTAATGAAACTGAAGAAAAACATGTAAAGGAAGGTAGTCTATCTCTACCAAATTTAAACTGTATTGTAAAGTGGCAGTCACCAAAACTGCCTGTACTGGTTAAGAAATAGATTAAGAAATTAAAAAAAAATAGATTAGTGGATTATAATAGGCTCAAAAGAAAATGCAAAAAGTGGCTATAGTTATCTACTACTTGACAAACTCAAAGATATCAGTTTCTGAGATAAGAACTCACTATCCGAACAAAATTGTTGGGAAAACTGAAAAATAGTCTGGCAAAAACTAGACATCTCACACTTTATGCTAAAATAAGTTCAAAATGGTACAGGATCTAGACATAAAGGGTGACAATATAGATGAATTAATAGATCAAGAAATTGCCTGTCAGATTTATGGAAAGGGGATAAGTCTATGACCAAACAAGAATTAGAGTACATTATAAGCTGCAAAATGAATGATTTTGACTACATTAAATTTAAAAGTTAATAAAATCAATGCTACCAAAATTAGAAAGAAAGCTTTAAGCTTGAAAACTATCTTTACAACTAGGAGTTATGACAAAGGGCTCATTTGTAAAATATATAGAGGATTTTTATCAAACTTACATGGTTACAAAAACATTCCCCAATTGATAAATGGTCAAAGGATATGAATAGACAGTTTGCAAATGAGGAAATTAAAGCTATGTATAATTATAAGGAAAAAAAAGTATTCCAAATTAGTATTATGTCTCACTATTGCCATTTTTTTGGATGAAATGTCTGATTTCTTCTATGGGATTTTCTTTTTTGATCCACTTGTTCTTTAAAATTAGATTTTCTAGTTTCCTTTCCATATTTTGTTTAATTTTCTTTGGATTTTTGTTGCATGCAATTTTCATTGCCTTATGATCAGAAAAATATAAATTCATTATTTCTGCCTTTCTTTATTTGATTGAAAGGTTTTTTTTTTTTGGTTTAGGTCCCATGTATTGCAGAGAAAAAAGTTATATTCTTTTCTATCACCATTCACTTCTCTGCAGAGATCTTTCATATTTAAATTTTTTTAATTTAATTCACTTTCTTACCTTTCTTGTTCATTTTATCATTAGATTTATCAAATTTTGAGAGAAGGAAGTTGAAGTTCCTTACTATTATAGTATTACTGTCAAAAACTATAATAGTGTGGAATCTCAACCGCCCTTGTCTTTCATTTAGCTTCTGCTCTTAGAATATGAATGCTCTCCAAGTTGTTAGAGAGCTGCACATATGAAATGAAAATGTCATGGAAGGCAAAAGAAGATCAAGTATATAGAAGAAACATAGAAAGGCTAGTAGGTGACACACTTAAAAGAAATTAAAAAAAAAACTAAGGAAGGACAGAAAAAGCAATTAAGAATTTGTTGTTTTAATATGTGTGTGTGTGTGTGTGTGTGTGCGTGTGTTTGTATTAAGGTTGACTCATATAAGAAAAGCAAAAATATTATATATAGTCTTAAAACTATTTCTGTAGAGCAGTCTTCTAACTAAGAGAGAAAGAGATATTGTAGATATATAAAAGCAATTTGAAGTTATGGGGAAATTATTCTTTAAAATATGTACGTTATATTAAAGAATCTTGAAATCTATAATACTGATTACTGAAGTTTCACATCTATTGCAATTATTTTACCACTTTACAAAAGGCAAATATTTTTATTGCTCTTTCTATTAATCACAATGAGGAGCAATACATTTACTTAGACATAAAATAAACAGATATCAACTCCAAATACCACTAGAAATGAAATTGCATGCCATAAGCAGATTTCATTAAATTTTTTTTCAAACTCCACAAAAAGATTCCAATGGTTGTTCAGCTAAAAGTGGTGCCAAGCATTCCTGGATTGAAATAACTTCGTTGATTTTATAAAAACACTTTTATTAGAAAATCTTATATGCAATAATTTGGTTTATCAACATATTCAAAAGAATAGCTAGTCTAATCTAGGAGCCAAATTCCCTTCCCTCTCTGCTGAAAAATGAAATTGAACATTTGACATTTCCTTTACAGATAATTAAAATCATGTTTTGCTTTGTTAATTCTAAAAGAAAGATAATTTAGAATATAGGATTGGCAAAAAGATGCCCTGCATGTGATTTTCCTGAACCATAGAGTTTCATAATCCTCTATTCTTCTGCAAACATAATGTAGTCAATAATTCTTTCCTTAATTAATAGATGAATGGGGAAATTGAAAAGAAAAACTTGGATTTTGTAAATATTAGTTTTAGATATTGTGAAATAAGAAAGAAGGTTTAATTGTTCCATTAATTTTTTCCCTCTTTTAGTCCAAGAAAAGGCAATGTGTTATAAGCTGTTTTACTTTGAATAAGAAAGATAAGTTTTTATTACCTTGGGAAAATGACAAAACTTCTGTGTATCTCAGTATTGATTCCATGTTTCATCTATAAAGTCCTAGATAGAAAGGTCAAAGAAAGGCTGATTATAGTCCTTTCACAATAATTCAGGAAAGAGGTAATGATGGATTAAACTAAGGCTGGTCATCTGAGGGAAAAGAAAGGAATGGATGGGAAATATTCTTTGGAGATAAAATCGACTGAATTGCCATTCAATTAGATTGAAACACGATGGGAAGTGAAGATATGAGGCTGATTTTGGACTTACAAACTTGGGTCACTAGAAACATTGTTTTGCCTTTGATAGAAGTACGAATATTTAGAAAAGAGTTGGATTTGTAGAGGAAATAATACAGGTGGATAAACTCTTGAGTTTGAAATGAGAAGACCTCCGTTTACATTTTGTCTTACAGACTTACCAGCTGTATGATCTTGGTCAACTTATGTAATTTTCTTACACCAGGCTTCCACTACTGTAAATCAAATGACAGTTACAGAATTATTATTATTAAAAGAGAACATATAAACAGAGCAATATATAAACCTCTAATTATTCTGTAATTAAATAATGAATTTATATCTCATGACTCTGAATGTAATGGGAAAGAAAGACCTTACAAAACAAATCAGACTAATAGCATGTTAAAAAAAAACTGCCAATCTTCAGTTGTCCTGATTCATATCTGGCCCCTAAACCCAGATGATTCTGGAGGAGAAAGTGAAGCTGGTGATGTAGCAAAGTACCCCTCCCCCCCACAAAAATCAAATATACATACAGATATATGTATGTACACATACATACAGACAGACATAGAGAGAGAGAGAGAAACTTGTTAATACTGAATTAGAATTTTTTTTTTCCCAAGGCAATGGGGTTAACTGACTTGTCCAAGGTCAGACAGCTAGGTAATTATTAAGTGTCTGAGGTCAAATTTGAACTCAGGTCCTCTTGTCTCCAGATGAGTGCTCTATCAGTTGTGCCACCTACCTGCATCCTCCCCCCCCCCCAAGACTGAATTAGAATTGATAAAAATGAATTAGAAAATCAGTATGAAATCTCAAGGAAGAGAATAGAGTGATAGAGTTTGGATTAATAAGGAAGATTATTCAGGTAGAATCTGTCTTGAGAAAGGAGAAGTGAAACTACAATCATAATTGGTGAAAGAGAATGCAAAGACTTGCTCTATTCCATCCTCATTGAGTCATTTTTCTTATTTCATAACCTAACTTCTAATTTCTTCTAACTACTGAAATATTTCCACATTTTAGCATATTTACAGAGATTAATCACCATGAAAAAATAATCTTTTCATATGAGAAATATTACCTTAAAATGCATTGGTTTGCATTGCCAAAAAATAATTAAGTAATGAAATCATTATAATAATCATGAGAACCAAGTTAATGCTTTGAAGCCAGGAATAGTAATTGAACAGACAATAAAGTGAGAAAGAGAATGTCTAAAAATATTTTAAAATAAAAATCAGAAAAAATAGCTTTTAAACTGATTGACTATCAGTTTTAAAAGTCTTGCTTTAAATGCAAGCACTAAACCTGAAATGGGAAAAAAATGGCGACACATCAAAGAAGAGTCAAACATCTAGGGTGTTTATTTGTGAATAATTTAAAAACTATAATTCAGTCACCTTGGGAAAATTTACTAATGTTTTCAGTTATTCAAAAACAAAATGTTATAAATGACAATTCATTCTATACATCTTTTCTCTTATGTCATGTTAATGAAAAAAAGTATAGTTAATAACATTGCCTTACTGTCCTATCTTCTGGAAACATATCTGTTTTTTTCTTGTACAACAAAAAATTTTTTATTTATTTTTTAAGTGTCATTACAAAACCATAGACTATGTTTTTCCCCTTCAATAAACACAGCAGGATAAGAGAGACTATATTATTAAAGGATTAACCCAAAGTCCCTCTAGGATAATGCTTTCACTATGAAGTCTTTCCAATTTTCTCTCCCAAATCAGTAAAAACTGTATTTGCTCAAATCACCTTTCTTTTATTTTTTTAATATTTATTCATTTATTTATTTGTGCAAATGAATTTTATTATACATTAGTAAAATATTCTTGTTTAAGAGTAAACATAATACCCCTCCCCCAAAATATAGACCAGCATGAGCAATAAAGGAAAGAGAAAAAATTTAAATTTAAATTTAAAAGAATAATATTAATATTATTAATAATAATAATAATAGTAATAGGGGAAGCCAGGTTGTGTAATGAATGGAGCACCAGCCCTGGAGCAAGGAGCACCCAAACTGAAATCCTACCCCGGATACCCAACAATCACTCAGTTGTGTGAACCTGGGCAAGCCACCCCAACCCCATTGCCCTGCAATAACAACAACAAAAAAACAAAAATTAAATTAAAATAACAAAATAAAATATAATATAATAGTAGTAGTAGTAGTAGTAGTAGTAGTAGTAGTAGTAGTAGTAGTAGTAGTAGTAATAGTTTTAGAAGTAGTAGTAGTGGCACAGTGAAGTCAGCAGCTTGCTTTCGTTCCATTCTACTTCAGAAGCATTTGATTTCCTCAGAGAGCTTTCTCATCTCTTTTTTCCATCTGGTCAATTCTGCTTTTTAAAGCATTCTTCTCCTCAATAACTTTTGGAACTGTTTTATCATTTGACCTATACTGGTTTTTAACATATTATTTTCTTCAGCATTCTTTTGAATCTCCTTGACTAAACTACTAACTTTTTTTTCATGTTTTTCCTGCATCTCTCTCATTTATTTTCCCAATTTTTTTTCTATCTCCCTCACTTGATTTTCAAAATCTTTTTTGAACTCTGTCATAGCCTGAACCCCATTTCCATTTTTCTTGCAGTCTTTAGATGCAGGAGTTTGTACTTCCTCATCTCCAGATTGAATATTTTGATCCTTCTTGGGATCATAAACAATGTATTTCTCAATGGTTTTTCTCTTTTTTCTCTGTTTACTCCTTTCCCCATCCTGTGCCTGGTTTTGGGGTGCTTCCTGAGCTTTTGAGTGTTATTGTGACACCCCCCACAAGGATCTATGTGTGTGAGGCTCTCTCTTGCCTCCTGGTCTGTGAATGACCACAAGGGTACCCCTCTGCCAGGGGGTTGAGGTGGGGGGGGCCGCTGTTCTATGGGGGGCCTAGACTGTGATCAGGATCTGAATGTGGTCAGTCCCAGAGCCCTGTTCCAGGTACAGAGAAGTCTCTCTCCACTCTCCTAACTTAGGTATGCTGAGCACTCAAGGCTCAGTTGCTTAGGGGCTCCTGCTTCCCTGATCTGGTTCTGCCTGCTTCCCTTTCCTGGTTCTGGGCTGCAGTGGCCATGCTGCTGACTGAGTGCCCTGAGGGCTTGGTTTCACAAGCGTCTTCTGGCAGAGGTCCCCTATGATCTTCTAAGTTGTGCTTGGTGCTTCCCGGGGTGTAGCTCAGGAAACTGTCCCTGCTGTGGTGAGCCGTGACTCCCTGGTACCATGGGGCTGCCTCCAGGAGGCTGAAGTTCCTGGCAGGCTGCCCATCTAACCTTGTGGATCACAGCCTTTCTGCTATTTTCCAGGTTATATTGAGCTGGAGAATTGCTTTACTGAAACCCTCTGTGGATTCTGTCTCTTGAAAATTTAGTTATAGTCCTTCTTTTATAATTTTTCAAATATTATGGCAAGAAAGCATCTAAGAGAGGCTCTACCCCTGTCGCCATCTTGGCTCCTTTCTGTGACACTTAACTGTTAGCAAGTAATATAATTCTTACCCATAGGAACCCAGTCATTAATTTCTACATTCACACAGTGGATGGAATTCTGGGGAGCTGCTTCTGGAAAGGTAGGAGGAGATGAATGAGAGTGCCTGATTCTTAGTTTGATATATGCTCAAACATTCTGTAACTGGCAGTTGCTGAGGTCATTTAGAAGGCAGTAGCAAATGAATGCCAACTCTTGTTCCTCTATTTTTTTTACATAACTAGTATTTTATTGAGAGAAACATGCTATAAACCACTAATTTACTGAAATTTCAGGCCTCTCTTGGAAATGACAAGTGAGCAAGATCCCCCCAAAATCCAGAAGTTTGAGTCTGTGACTTGATACTAGTGAGCAGTGATGTTCCAAAGGATTAAATTGACTCATGATAAAGACAACAGCACCAAGAATGTGCTACAAAAATTCATCTGTCAATTATGCCAGATTTAGAGGTAAATTATGGATCAAATATTCTAAATAAATCAATTTAAGTTGAGCCCAATTTTCCCGGAGTTTGAAGTGGTATGTGAAGATTGTGTCTTCTAGGTATTAAAGGTAAATTTATGGAATTATGTTCTTTTTTTGTTGTTGCTGTTGTCAAATGTTAATTTATAGCAAATAGTCTCCTTTTCAGCTTTTAACTTGCTGGGCATTCCACAGCTCCACTATTGATGTCATCAATGACATCATGAGGATGTCTGCCATCAATGTTGCAGCCCACAGACTGGACTGTTGCAAGGATCTCTTTAATAGTTCCAGAGAGTTCTTTTGCCAAGGATCGGTGCCTCATCTGTCTAGCAATGTTGACAATCTCATCAAAAGTGATGCTTCCACTGTATTTAATATTTTTCTGCTTCTTTCTGTCTCGAGGAGGTTCCTTTAGAGCTTTGATGAGCAAGGCTGAGGCAGAAGGCACCACCTCAATCTGGGCCTGTCTGTTCTGAATGGTAAATTTCACTGTAATCCTAAACCCTTTCCAGTCACCAGTTGCCTTGGCAATGTCATCACCAACCTTTCTTGGAGACAAACCCAAGGGACGAATTTTTGGGGCCAGAGCTGATGTGGCACCAACTTCATCACCAGTGCACCTTAAAAACACGACTTTGATTTCGTTAGGATTAAACTTGGGAGGCATGGCGGGGAAGAAGTTAGAGGCTCGGTCTCGATGCTGCGGGGTGGCTGCCGGTGTCAGATGAACCCGGTTTCGGAACGACGGAAAGAAGTTGCACCCTTCACCAGCACGAGCTGGAGCCAAAAAAGCATTATGTTCTTTTTACATATTCAAAGTAAATATAATTTTAATCTATTAAAATTTGTTAATTTTGTTAGATGAAATGGGATTACTAATCACTGAAAGTAAATAGTGAAGAGATTACACCAGCAAGGGGACTTAAGCCTATACTATCTAGTGTTTTTAAATTAAATTTTTTTTTTATTTTAGGTTTTTGCAAGGCACTGGGGTTAAGTGGCTTGCCCAAGGCCACCCAGCTAGGTAATTATTAAGTGTCTGAGGCCAGATTTGAACCCAGGTACTCCTAACTCCAGGGCTGGTGCTCTATCCACAGTGCCACCTAGCCACCCTATGTAGTGTTTTTAAAAGGAATGGGTACTGTATTTTGTCAAAGGATCTATTGAGATAATCACATGACTTCTGCTGTTTTAGTTATTGATATGCTCAATTACATTCAGGGTTTTTCTATTTTGGGATCATTCCAAACTTCCTGGTATAAATCCTAGTTGATCATGGTTGTAATCTCTTTGCTAAAATTTTATTTCAAATTTTCACATAAATGTTCATTAGGGAGATTGATCTAGAATTTAGTTTTGTCTGTTTTGGTTCTTTCTAGTTTAAGTATCAATAACATATTGGTGTCATAAAAGGAACATGACAGAACTCTTATTTTTAAAAAATAATTTATGTAGAACTGAAATTAATTATTCCTTAAATATTTTTTAATAATTCCCTTGTAAATCCATCAAGACCTGGAGACTTTTTATTATGGAGTTTAATGATGGTTTCTTCAATTTCTTTTTCTGAAATGGAGAGTGCAAAGTATTTTATTTCCTTTTGTCTTAATCTGGGCAGTGTGTATTTTTGTAAACTTGTAGAAAATCACCCCCTATCCATTGGGATTATCTGTAGAATACTGAGAGGGAAATATAACTTAACTCAATCTAAAAGAGTGAGTTCAGAGTCCACCTAGAAATGCATGTGTTTATTTGTAACACTTTATAAGTCTTAACTCCATGAAGCCTGAGGTGATTTCTTATTTAGACCTTGAATCTTCCTTGTTACTAAATATAGTGCTCCTTACAGAGTAGATAACAAATGTTTGTTTTTTCAATTATTATTTTCATTTAATAATATAGAGAAAAAATATCTTGTGATACTTTCCACCAACATTTTTACCTATGTCTTTTCTCTTCATCACTCCTAGAAAGTCATCCCATATAATGTAATATTTTGAAAAAGTATAATAAGGGACTTCCATGGCAGAGACAAGATTGCAGCATGGAGCTAGTCAATCAGAAGCATGAAGCTACCTGAGTTATTGCCTACTATATATAAATGAAACCTCAAAACTGAAATTAAAATTATAGATTCCACCTCAAAAAGAGAAGATTCAAAGAGTTTTTCAATGGTTGACATCATGGGTGATCTTCAGTGAAGATATTCTTGTTTGGGGGATAAAGGGAAGTAAAGCACAGAGGTGTGAGAGTGTGAAAGTAAGTGGGAAGCTTTTAGCCACAGTGCAACCTTGGTCTTGGCAGCTTGACAACAGCATAGGTGCCAGTAGGTAGATAAGACAGCAGGCAGGGTCCCAATCCCAAATAAAGTTTGGACCCTGAGAATACTGGGGCAAGAACTGGGTTGGGAACAAACCACTGCACAGTCAGAAACTGGATACAAATGAGGAAATACACATCATCAATGGTAAGACCTAGGACTGCACAAGCAATACGTTGACCAATAACTACCCAGGGAATAGACCCCAGCCCCAGCATCAAAAGCTTGGACCTATACTCCCTATATCCCAGGAGCAGAGACCAAATAATTAAGATGAGGACAAAAAAGGGAAAAAGGTGTTCTCTATCAAAAACTACTTTGCAGATGAGGATAACAATCATATATCACAAGAAGAAATCAGTGAAAAATTACTCACAGGGTGAGTGTCAAATTCAATTTGACTCAAATCCAAGTGTTCTTAGAAGAGCTTAAAATAATTTAAAAACTAAAGAAGAGAGGAAGAAAAATGGGGAAAAGAAGAAATGAAAGTCAAGCAGAAAAATTATGAAAAATTGACCAAAGATATCAACCCTGTTAAAAGTAAAAATAACCAACTGGAAAAGGAAACACAAAAGTTAAATGAAGAAAATAAATCTTTATAAATTAGAATTGAAAAAAATTCAATGAATTTATGAGACTACAAGATTCCACCAAACAAAATTAAAGATTGAAAAAATTGAAGAAAACATAAAAAAAAACTTTTAAGAAATATGTACCACTTGGAAAAAAAATGCAGGTAAGGTAATCTATGAATCATTGTACTAATAGAAAGCCTATATCAAGAAAAGAACCTGGAAAACATTTTAAAGGGGAAAATATCAGGAAAAACTGTCCAAATCTGATAGAAAAAGAAGATAATATAACTATTGAAAGAATTCACAGACTGCCCCCCCAAGAAAGAGACACCAGAATTAAATCTCCAAGGATTGTTATAACCAAATCCAGAACTTTCAAACAAAGGAATAATTCTGCAAGAAGCAAAAAGAAAGCAATTTAAATACAAAGAAACACAATCAAACTCACACAGGACCTATCAACTTCAACAATGAAGGACCACAGGACCTGGAATACCATATATCAGAGATCAAAAGATCTTGCATTTGCAGCCAAGAATTTACTGCAATGCAAAATTCATCATTTACTGTCAAAGGAAATATGGATGATCAACAACAAAAAAAAGAATTTCCAAAGTTTCCTGAAAAAAATAAAAGAACTGAACAGAGAATACTCTCACTAGTAAATGAAATGGGGAAGGAAAAAGAAAACAAAGCAAATGCTAGTCAAGACAGTAAAATTGTATAAAACCTTAAAATGGAGGACTTAACACTTAGGACTCTTGAAAATTGTACTTCGCTTTGGATAATTAAAGGGTCAAATAGAATTTAAAAGATTTTTATCAGAAGATGTGGATATGATTGAGTCATGTCACTCCACTGAAGATGTCCAAGGTAACAATACTATGAGAAAAAAAGCCCTGATGAAATGCAGGGTTCTTTACTCTAAATTTTTGTCTCAGTTTCCTTTGACCAAATTCAATTCTACTATGCTCGCAATACTTAGCACTTTCTCTGATGAGCATATAATAAGATGGGTAGTCCATAAGTCAATGTCATCCATAACTTGCAATAATTGGTAAAGTTCTTATGTGAGACCTTCACAGTTTCACAGTTCTTGGAGACATTGAGATTCTAATAGTTAAATCAAGGTTGAAATTAAGCTATACTTTAGGAGGGATTAAGAATCATTGGTGGGGAGGTAGGGGAAGTGTTGGAGAAAGTAGGCTTGGGTGGAGTGGTGTGAATAGTTCATAAAATGATTTATCTTTTGATGATACATTGGTTCAGGAGGATTGTGTGTCCTTGGAAGGTACTTGAAAAGTGGTTAAGGTTAGAAATGATTACAATTTTATATAATTCAAGACTCTTGAAAATTGTACTTCTAATGAGATAGAAAAAGAGAGGCCACATTTGACTATGAGACAATGCTGCTTATCAAAATCATGAAATCAATCAATCTATCTTTGATGATACTTTGATAGCATTTGAGCTTATCAAACAATCAACTAATAACTGATTAATTGTACTTGAATGATAAATAACACCAGGTAAAGAGGCACACTGATTTATATTTTTAGAGGGAAAGAATGGAGGTTGTGAACATTAAGTAAATTCTATTCTATAGATTTGGTCCTGAGAAGTAATAAGATATATGCAACTTGGGTTTAAAATTCCATCCTAGATAAGAGAAGTAGGAACTGATAAATATTAAAATGAAGGTATAATGCAAATAAACTGAAATTTATTTTTTTTTAAAAAAAGAGTTAAAGCAGAAAGATTGCAATACTTTGGTGAGGAGGATTAAGAGGAAAGAAAAGTGAAAAATATAAATGGGAAAGACATCTTGGAGGGAAATACAGGATTAGTATTCATAACTGCAAATATGAATGTAATGAACTGTCCAACAAAATGGAAGAGGATAGCAGAATGGATTAAAAAACAGAATCCTGTAATATATTGTTTATGAGAAAAATTTGAAGCAGAGAAGTACTTACAGGGTAAACATAAAAAGATGGAGCAAGATATAATGTGCTTCAGTTGAGGTAAAAAAAAAAATCAGGGATATGATACTGATATCAGATAAAGCCAAAACAAAAGTAGACATCATTAAAAGGGATAAAGAAGGAAACTATATTCTCCTGAAAGTTTCCATATTCAAGGAAATAATTTCAGTACTAGAAATGATTGCACCAAGTGTTATAGGATCCAAATATTTATAAGAGAAACTAAATGAATTATAAGAAGACATAGACAACAAAAACCTCCTGGTGGGGAACCTCCCTCTCTCAGAATTACATAAATCTAACAATAGAAAAAACTGAAAGAAAATTAAGTGAATAGAATTTTAGAAAATTTAGGTATGATAGACCTCTGGTGAAAATTGAATGGGGATAGAAAGGAATATACCCTGTTTTCTTTCATACAAAGCACCTACACAAAAAATGACCATGTATCAGGGCATAAAGAACTCATAGTCAAATGCAGAGAGGCAGAAAATTTGAATGCGCCCTTTTAGTTAGGCCAAAAATTAATTGGACAGTAAGTAAACTAATTTTAAAGAATGAGTGGATCAAACAGCATACTATAGAAAGAATTGATAATTTCTTGCAAGACAATGACAATAACAAGACAACATATCAAAATTTATGGAATTCAGCCAAAGCAACTATTAGAGGAAATATTGTACCTAAAAACATCATAGAATATAAAGAAAAGTATTGTTTCAATAGAATAAACACTTGGTTTCAAAACCTTGCTAAATAACCTGCTATGAGCGCTTAAGCAAGGCAAGAAAATGTTACTTGCTCATTTGTAAAATCAGATAATTTCTTATACAACTTCTCAAGGTTTAGTGACGAAATGTAGTCTGTAAATCTTTTTTATAAGGATTTCACAAGGCAACTGGGTTTAAGTGGCTTGCCCAAGGCCACACAGCTAGGTAATTATTAAGTGTCTGAGGCCGGATTTGAACCCAGGTACTCCTGACTCCAGGGCCAGTGCTTTATTCACTGTGCCACCTAGCCATACCTATTCTGTAAATCTTAAAGCAAAATTTTGAAATTAATGACTATCTATTAGGACAATATTTGAAATGCAATTTATGAAATTCTATCAGGACAGATTTATATTAGAAAAATGATTTACAAAGGATGTGAACAGAGAGTTTTCCAATGAAGAAATTAAAGCTATATATGATCATGTGAAAAAATACTCCAAATTGATTAGAGAAATGCAGAATTAAATAACTATGATATATCAGCTCAAAACTATGAGATTAGCTAAGATGAAAAAAAGGTGAAATGATTAATTTTGGAGAGGTTGTGGGAGGACTGGAATATTAATACTTTGTTGGTAGACTTGTGAATGGATCTAACCATTCTGAAGAGCAATATGGAACTTTGTCCAAAGAACAACAAAACTATTCATACCATTTGACCCAGCAATTATAATTCTTTCACTACATCTAGAAGAAATCATATAAAATGGGAAGTGTCCCTTTATTCCAAAATAATCATAGAAGCTCTTTTTTGTAATGGATACAAATTGAGGGGGTTCCCATCAATTGGGAATGGTTGAACAAGTTATGGTACATGAATATTATCAAATACTATTGTTCTATAAGAAGTCATAAATGCTTGGACACTAGAGAACCATGGGATGAATGAAAGGATCTGATGCTGAGTGGAGGAAGCAGTACCAAAAAATATACTTATTAACAACATAATCATGAGATGATCAACTTTGATGGAAGCAGCTGCTCTCAGAAGTTCAGAGAGACAGGGCAACCTTATCAAACTTGCTATGGATAATGCTATCCCCATCCAGAGGAAGAAAAAAACAAAACAAAACAAAACAAAACTCCTTCAGAATCTGATAAACAGAGTATTCATTTATTTAAAAAAATTCTCTTACTATTTCTTTCCTTTAATCCTATTCCTCATTTCAAAAATGACTAATCTGTAAACATGTTTAACACAAATGTGTATGTGCAGTATTAACCTGATGTTCCCTGCTAAGGGGAGGGGGTTGGGAAGGAAGGGTGGAAGGAAATTTTGTGATGTAAAAATGTACATATGCATATGGATGAATGTTGAAAATAATTCATAACATGTATTTGGAAAAATAAAATATCAAACAAAATAAAGATGTAGTTATTGATATTGCTAGTTCAAAGGGTCAACATTTTTTACCTTTTAAGCATAGTTATAAATTGCTCTCCAGAAAGGTTAAATCAATTCACATCTTCATCATCAGTAAATTAATGACCCAATTTTCCCACACCAGTTTTATAATTTTCATTTCTTTCATTTTCATTATTCTGATATATGGAAATTGATACCTCTGAGTTATCTTATAATTCATTTTTTCTAATCAGTAGCAATAAATTTTTTAAAGATAATTTATGTAGAATTTGAATTAAAGTTCCTTAAATGGTAGGTAGAATTTGCTTTATTTTACCCAATTGATATATTACTTATTTTTTCCTATTTCATGTCATGAAAGTTTTTCAACATTCATCCACATGCATATGTATTACATATATTTGTTTCAAAAAATTTATATAATTTCCTTCCATCCTTCCTTCCCAACCCCTACACTCAATGACAGTCTAGTGAATACTGTAGATATATATATATATATATATTTGCATTTTGAATGTTTACACATTAATCATTTTCTGTATGAGGAATTAGGATTGAGGGAAATGAAAGAAAACATTGAGATAGGGGAAAAAAAAGAAATTTTTTATTATTTAAGGCAATGGGGTTAAATGATTTGCCCAAGGTCACACAGCTAGTCAATTGTTCAGTGTCTGAGGACAAATTTGAACTCAGGTCCTTCTGACTCCAAGGTTGTTGCTCTATCCACTGTACCACCTAGCTGTACCAGTGAAGGAAATTTAAAACAGTCAACAGGATGTTCATTCAGATTCTGTAGGTTTTTCTTTCTTTCTTTCTTTCTTTTTTTGTTTTGCTGGTAAGACGTCTTACATGACTGAGAGAGTAGCTGCCTCCATCTAGGATGATCAGTTAGCAATGTTGTTATTAATGTGGACAATTTACTCTTGGTTCTGCTCCCTTCACTCATGAAAAATTCCTGTAATTCCTACCATGCTTCTACAGAATACAGCCATTCTTGGTTTCTTATAGAGCAACAGTAATCCATAATATTCACATACCATAACTTGTTCAGTCATTCCCCAACTGATGGGTATCCTCACAATTTCCAATTCTTTGCCACTACAAAAAGTGCTGCTGCAAGCATTTTGGAACGTGTGGGGTTTTTGCCATTTTTGTGATTTCCTCCAGATATTAGCCTAGTATTGTTAATTCTAGGTCACAGTGTATGCTCTTTGAGCATAGTTCCAAAATAGTTTCCACAAAGGTTGAATCAGTTCATAACTCCAAGAAAAGTGCATTAAAGTGCTATAACTTCTCCAAGATCAATTATTTCCCTTCTTATCATCTTAACCAATCTGACTTGTGAAATGGTATCTCATGGTTATTTTAATTTGCATTTCAAAAATCAAAAATGATTTAAAGCATTTATTCATATTATTACATATTTCTTTAATTTTTTTCATTTGAAAACTGTTTGTTCAAATCCTTTGTCCATTCATCAATTGGGGAATGGCCAACAAACTTATAAATTTGATTCAATAATATACAGTTATATATTTTCAAAATGAGAGCTTTATCAGAACCCCGAAATGTGAAAATTGTTTCCCAGCTTTCTGTTATTCTTCTAATCTTGGCAGCCCAGATTTTATTGGTCCAAAAACTTTTTTTTTTAATTTAATGATTTCAAAAGTCATCCATTTTATAATATATAATTTACACCATGTCTTGTTTGTTCATAGGTTTCTCTGTTTCCACAGATCTAACAGATCGGTTAGTTGATCTATGGGTAACCCTTTATTTATAAATCCAGTACCCCTTTTGATCTTATGTGTGTATATATGCTTCATTTTTGCCATACTATTTTCCAGTTTTACCAACAACTTGTGTCAAATAATGAGGTCTTATACCAGAAATTAATGTCTTTGGGTTTGTCAAACAGTAGATTATTGAAGTAGTTTGCTACTTTTCTTTTGAACTTATCCCAATTCATTCATCTATTACTCTTCTTCTTAACCAGGAACAGTAAGTTTTGATGGCTGCTATTTTATAATATAGTTTTAGATCTGGTAGAGCAAGACCATCTTCCTTTACATTTTTTTCATCAATTTCTTTTATATTCTTGACCTTTTATTGCTTCATGTGAATTTTGTTACTATTTTTCCTAGCTCCGTAAAATAGGTAATTGATTGATATGTCAATGACATATGTAATCAAATTTGGTTAGAAGGGTCATTTTTAATATATAATCTAAACCTACCCGCGAACAATTGTTATTTTGATCTGACTTGAAAAGTGCATTGTAAATGTTTTCATATACTTTCTGGACTTATCTTGAGAGTTATATTCAAAAGTATTTAATGATATTTGTTACTTTAAATGGAATTTTTCCTTCTATCTAGTGTTCTTGAGTTTTGTTGTTCATACATAGAAATGCTATGATTTGTGAGGGTTTACTTTATATCTTGCAACTTAACTGAAGTTGTTAATTGTTTCAAGTAATTTTTAGATTATTTTATAGGGTTATAAAAATATAATATCTTATCTGCAAAAGTGAAAGTTTTCCATCCTCATTGCAAATTCTAATTCCTTCAAATTCTTCTTCTCT
Source organism: Macrotis lagotis (assembly GCF_037893015.1). Taxonomy (NCBI): domain Eukaryota; kingdom Metazoa; phylum Chordata; class Mammalia; order Peramelemorphia; family Peramelidae; genus Macrotis; species Macrotis lagotis. The sequence continues at coordinate 549,780,583 of NC_133658.1, forward strand.
ATTGCTAAAACTAGCATTTCTAATAATATATTGAAGAGTTATCATTATAATTGGTACCCTTGATTCACCCCTTGATTATACTGGAAATGTTTCTAGTTTATTCCTGTTACCTGCAATATTTGTTGTTGATTTTAGATATAAACTGCTTATTTTATATTAGGGGGAAACTCCAATTATTCCTATACTATCTAGTGTTTTTAACAGGAATGGGTGTTTTATTTTATCAAAGAATCTATTGAGATAATCATATGATTTCTGTTGTTTTAGTTATTGATATGCTCAGTTACATTTAGGGCTTTTCTATTATTGGATTATCCCTGCCTTCCTGGTATAAATCCTATTTGATCATAGTTGTAATCTCTTTGCTAAAATTTTATTTTAAATTTTTACATAAATGTTCATTAGGGAGATTGATCTAGCATTTAGTTTCGTCTGTTCTGGTTCTTTATAGTTTAAATATCAGTTCATATTGTGTCATAAAAGGAACATGACAGAACTCCTATTTTTTTAAATAATTTATGTAGAATTGAAATTAATTATTCCTTAAATGCTTGTTAGAATTCTCTTGTAAATCCATCAAGAACTGGAGAATTTTTTCTTAGGGAATTTAATGATGGTTTCTTCAATTTCTTTTTTCTGAAATGAGGATTGTAAAATATTTTATTTCCTCTTCTGTTAATCTGGGTAGTATGTATTTTTTTAAATGTTCACTAAGGTTATCAATTTTACTGTCATATATTTGGACAAAATATATCCAAAATATGATCTTAATTGCCTCCTCCTTGGAGGTAATTTCACCATTTTCATTTATGATACAGGTAATTTCGTTTTCTACTTTAATTTGTTTTAAATTAGATAAACCAAAGTTTTGTCTATTTTATTGACATTTTCATCAAACCAAGTTCTAATTTTACTTATTCAGTTTATAGTTTTCTTACTTTCAAGTTTATTTTCAGAATTTCTAATTTGGTGTTTAATTAGGATCTTTAGTTCTTTCTCTAACTTTTTAAGTTTTACCCAATTCAATGAACTTCTTTCTCTCTATTTTATTCATATAAGCATTCAATGATATGAAAATTCCCCTAAAAACTTCTTTGTCTACATCCCCGAAATTTTGGTATGATGTCTCATTATTATCATTTTCTTGGCTATAATTACTGATTATTATTGCTGTTTGATCCATTCATTATTTAATGTTGTTTAGTTTACAAATTATTTTTGGTTTATCTTTCCATGACACTTTATTACATGTTATTTTTATTGCATTATGAACTGAAAATTTTGCATTTATTATTTCTGCCTTTCTGTATTTGATTATAAGGGTTTTTATGCCCTAGTGAATGTTCAGTTTTGGTATAGGTGTCATGTACTTCAGAAAAACATGGATATTATTTTCTTTTCACATTCAGCTTTTCATCAGAGGTCTGTCAAGTCTGTTTTCTAAGAATTTATTCATCTTATTAATTTCTCTCCTTTTTGTATTGTGATTAGATTTATTTTAGTTCTGAAACTGGCAGATTGAGATACTCTATTATCTCAGGTTTGTTTCTACGTCTCCATGTAGTTCATTTAGTTTCTTCTCTAAGAATCTGAATGCTATACCACTGAGTACATACGTGTTTAACAACGACATAATTTTATTGCCTGTGGTGCCTTTTAAGATGATTTAGTTACCTTCTTCATTCCTTTTAATGAGATCTATTTTCGTTTTTGCTTTATCTGAGATCTGGATTGATAGCCCTGATTTTTTTTTTTTTTTTTTGCTTTGGCTGAAGCATAAAGTCTTTTGCTCTAGCTTTTTACCTTTATACTGTGTGTATCTTTCTTCTTCATGTGTTTTTTTTTGTAAAAAAGATATTGTAGAATTGTGATTTTTAATTCATTCTGCTATCAACTTATGTTTTATGGGAGAGTTCATCCCATTCACACTCTTAAGTTTACTCATTCTTTATTTTTCTCCATGTTATCTTTCCCCAATTATACTTTTCTGTTTCCTTCTCTCTTATTCCTCTTTCTGCTACTTTTCCCCTTTAACTTTGAATTGTAACTTCCAGTTAATTTTCACTAAAACCTTTGCCCTTCCATTTATCAATTTCTTTTTCCTTCTTCTTGTCCCCTCTCATTCCCTATAGAGTAGGATATATTTTTAAGCTCATTTAGGAAGGTATATTTATTCTCTGTATTTGAAATCGATGTAACAGGATTTAATCAGTGTACATACTTTTTCTTATTTCCTGTATAATAATGGGTCTTTCTGCCCCTTCATCTGGTTTTATTCATATACTAATGCCTAGACTTCTCCTTTTTTATGTTTTTGCTGTTTCAAAGGACTGGGAATCAAAGTACAATAGATCATTGGTTGATTGGCTGATCACTTGATTGATAAACAACATTGCCTCAGTCACTGAGTTGCTTTCCTTCTTTCTTCATTACAAATACACTTTTCTATAGTCATGAATCACATCAGCTTATTTATTCTTATTCTTTACTCCCTCTTCAGGTAGTCTCCATGGACATACAATCCTCATGAGCTAAAGTATCTGGCAAAGTCATATAATTTCATCAACCATATGGACCCCAACCCCAAGTATAATCTATCCCATACTCCCCACCTTTAATTCCTTAATTATGGTATTTAAACTCATGTTAACTAAAGAATGAACTAAAATAAGTCTGGTTCCTAATTTCTTTGTGTCCAATCCTTCTAAGTACTATGGTACTACAAACTTCTAAGTATCTAAGAAAGTAAAGTCACTCCTGGTTCAATTAAGCAAAGTGCCTCTAAGTACTCGAAATACTGGGATACTCTGAAGATTTCTTTAAGAATTTAACAATTGATTTTAAATTATGAGAGTCACTGGCACAGAACCCAGCATAGGATGCCCTCATCAGAAAAAGTTCTGAGCTCTGTGAGCAAGACAAAATCAAAGGCAGTACAAGACACATAAGTTTTGAGTAAACACCCTAGCTTTTCACCCAGACTATTTGGGCATAACTTCTGGTAGAACATGATGAGCTTATATTGGTCTGATCAACCACCGTTGGACGCCCTGTAATTTCTCTCAAATATATTGGTATGATTTTGATTAGCTGCAATAAAATGACAAGAACCAAACATACACATATCCTCTAAGTATAATCTCTTCTACTATATTCAACCCCTAACTACCCTAAGAGAAATACAGTTGTCAAGAATTACAAGATTTGTCTTCTCTTGTAGAGCTGTATTCAATTTTAATTTCTTGAGTAATATTTGTTGTATTGTTTTACCTCTTTCTGTTCACCTTTCCATGCATCTCTTGAGACTTGTATTTGAAGATTGAATTCTTCATTCAGCTTTGATCTCTTGATCAGGAAATTTTCAAAGTACACTATTTTATTGAATATCTATTTTTCCCCTGAATTCTGTGGGGGAATTCTTGATTGGAATACAAAGGCCTTTGCCCTCCACAATACCATATTCCAGGTCCTCCAGTCATTTAATGTTGAAGCTGATAAGTCCTCTGTAAGACTGATTGTACTTCCTTTGTATTTTTTACTTTTTAGCTAACTGCAGTACTTTCTCCTTTTTTGGAGAATTCTTGAATTTGACTATGGCAGACCTAGGAGTTATTATCCTGGTGTCTCTTTCTGGAAAAGTCTGTGTATTCTTTCAATGGCTATATTTTCTTCTTCATATAGCAGATCTGGATAGTTTTCCTTGATAATTTCCTGCAATATATTAGCCAGGTTTTTTTTTTTTGTTGTTGTTATCTTGACTTCCTGGTAGACCAATAATCTGTAAATTATCTCTCCTGAGTATCTTATAAAGGTCTGGTTTTCCTAATAGGTAGTATATGTTTGCTTCAGTTTTGTGAGTCTTTTTACTTTGCCTGATGGAGTCTTAGTCTCTCATATATTCATCAGTGTCTATTTGTCCAAATCCAACTCATAGGCTTTTGTTTTCTTCATTTAGCTTTTGTGTTTACTTTCTACTTGGTTATTTTATTATTGCTGAGATCCATTCCCTTTCCAGTTGATTGATTTGAGTTTTAAATGCATTGCTTTTCAAGTTTGTCAATTTTATTCTTTTTCTAGTGAGTAATTTTAAATTTTAAATGAGTTGATTTAGGACTTCTGGGGTGGAACCAGTAAAGCAGTGTGAAGATAACACAATCCCAGTGGTTTCCCTCCTGGACCATATAGTCAACATCTGGGCTACTGACAAGCCAGAGATCAGCTCCCAATCCCAGAATAAAATGTTTAGACTATACTCCCTCTACTCCAGGATTAGAGCTCAGACATTTCAAAATGAGTAAAAAAACTAAACAGTGTTAACATAATAGAAAGCTATTATGCAAGTAAAGATGATAGCAGAAGAAGAAAACAGTGAAAACTTGCCAAAAGTGGGAGTTGCAAAAGAGTCAAGGAAGTGGACTCAAATCCAAAAGTTCATAGAAGAATTTAAAAACCAAAGAAGAGAGTAAGTAGAAAAATAGAAAAAAGAAATGAGTCATGCAGGAAAATTATGAAAAATTGATCCAACAAATCAAATCCTTTTAAAGTAAAAATAATCAATTGGAAATGCAATGTAACTCTTCTAAAAATAAAATCAATCAAGGAAGTAAAAAAATGCACCTGAAGAAAATAAAACCCTGAAAAACTGGACAAATAAAAACCACTGAATTTACAAGACTACAATATTCCATCCAACAAAGAAAAAAAGTAAAAAAAAAATGAATAAAAGAAAAAGTATCTTTTAGAAAAAAGCAAAACAACCTGGAAAAGAAAGGCAAGAAATATAATTCACTAATTAATGGAGTACTAGAAAGCTTAGATCAAAATAAAGAACCTGGAAAACTTCTTGCAGGAAAGTATCAGGGATAACTGTCCAAATCTGCTAGAACAAGAAGGCAAATTAGGCATTGAAAGTTTACACAGAAGTCCTCCAGAAAGAGACCCCAGGATAAAAACTCCAGGTGCTTTTATAGCCAAATTCCAGAATTCTCAAATAAAGGAGAAACCTACTGCAAGCAGCAAAAAGAAATGATTTACATGCAAAGAAAACATAATCAGACTTACATTGGACTTTACACCTTCATTATTGAAGGACCAGAGGATGAAGATTTCATATGCCAGAGGGCAAAAGATCTTAGATTACAACCAAAAATTTACTTTTCTGCAAAATTCAGGATATATTGTTAGTGGAAAAGATGAATGTTGAAAAGAAAAGAATTATTCAAAAATTTCCTGATAAAAAGCCTAGAAGTGAACATACAGAACTCATGAGATGATAGAAAGGTAGATGAAAAGGAGAAAAAAATAATAAAAAATGATACACAAAATCATCAAATTGTTTGCAAGGGAAGATACAACACTTGTGACTCCTAAGGAATTATATTATTCTTGGTACACCTAAATGGTTTAATATAATTGAAGTGAAAGGATTTATAGGATATGGGTATGGTTTGTTTTTGTCTTTCAGTCTGAGAGGACCAAGATGATCTCACTATGTTTGAGACAAAATGCCTAGATGAACAGCAGGGTTATTTACTCTGAACTTGTGTGTCTCTGTTTCCTTTGACCTACTTTAATTCTGCTTTGATCACAAAGCTTAGCACTTTGATGAAGGCATCCTTTGCTAAGTGGTCCTGAGTAAGCGTCTCTCCCATACCTTATAATCAATTGTAAAGTTCTGAAGAGAGACTTTCAGTGTCCCAGTACTTAGAGCATTGTGTGACACTACATTTAATTGATTTTAGAGTCAGAGATTGAGAACTTCCTTACAAGGGTTCTACAATCAATATTTTAGTTAATGAGGATTTAACTACCTTGGTTGGGAGTGTTAAAGGAGGGGAGTGTTAAAGAAAGAGTTTGCTTGTATGTGGTGAAGGTGGGGAACAAATGGTTCATGAAATGATTTGGCTTTGGATGATAATTTGGGTCATGAGAATTGTGTGTACTTAGTGGTTCTCGAAAGGGGGTAAGGGATAAAATGATTATAATTTGATGTAATTCATGAATCCTAAGAACTGAATTTCTAATAAGGGGGAAGGGGAGGATACTTAGTGACTATGAGGCAATGTTGTTTATCAAACAATCAAGCAATCTGTGACTGTATTTTGAGGTTAACAAACAATCAAGCAATCAATTAATCAAATTTGGATTGATGATACTTTATTGATAGTACTTCTCTCAATAAATAAATTCAGATGAAGAGGCACAAATAAATATTATATTAGAGGAAAAGAATGGAAGGTGTAAACAACAAATACATTCTATTAAATAGATTTGATCCAAAGAGGGGCTAAGATACATTACCATTCACTTAAAAATCTATCCTACTAGACAAGAAGTGGGAGGGTGAGGGAAATAAAAGGAAAGAAGGGACCAATAAAAGGAAAGGTGAAGGCATAAGTAAAAATAAAATAAAATTTTAAATGAAAAGTTAAAGGAGAAAGGGAATAAAACTTTAGTGAGGAGGAATAAGAGAAAAGGAATGAGTAAAATGTAAATTGGGGAAACATAACATGGAGGGAAATACAAAATTGTTAATCATAATTGTAAATGTGAATGGGATGAAGTCTCCCATAAAACAGAAGTAGATAGCAGAATGGACAAAAACAAGAATGCTACAATGCATTGTTTACAAGAAATACATTTGCAGCCAAGAGATGCACACAGGTAAAATGTGAAAGGATGGAGGAAAATATATTATGCTTGAGTTGAAGTTAAAAAATCAAGTTTTTGCAGTCCTTATCTCATATAAAGCAAAAGCAAAAATTAATCTTGCCAAAAAAGAATGGGGAAGGAAATTACATCTTAAAAGTCACAATTGGTAATAAAGCTATATATCATTTTGAAACACGTATGCATTTAGTCATAAAGTATTCAAATTACAAGAGGAAAAATCTGTGAATAGCAGGGAGAAAATGGGAAAGCAAAACTTTAATAATGGGGTAGCACAACCTCCCTCTCTGCTGAAATAGATAAATGTAATCACCTAGAGAACTCAGGAAAATCATCTAAAAAACTCCTTGAAACAATTAACAAATACAGCAAAGTAGTAGGATATAAAATAAACCCACATAAATCAACAGCATTACTATATATGAACAAGAAAGTATAAGAGTAAGTGATAAAAAGAGAAAATTCATTTAAAATAATTATAGAAAATATTAAATACTTGGGTATCTATTTCCAAGTCAAACACAGAAACTGTAAGAGCACAATTATAAAGAACTCCTCAACCAAATAAAGTCTCATGTAAATATTTGGAAAAATGTCAAAGGCTCATAGGTAGGGTGAGCTAATATATTAAAAATGACAATTTTGCCCAAATGGAATTACTTATTTAGTGTTATACCAATCAAACTTCCAAATAACTACTTTGCCAAACTAGAAAATATTGTAACAAAATTCATCTGGAGCAATGAAAGGGTGAGAATAGAAAGGGTAATGATAAAAAAAATGCAAAAATGCAAAGGAAGGGGCCCTTGCTCCACCAGATCTAAAACTATACTATGAAGCAGAAGTCATTAAAACTCCCTAGTTAAGAAATAGTGTATTGGATGAATGGATTAGGATAGGTTCAAAGGAAACAGCAGTAGATGACTACAGCAATCTGCTATTTGACAAACCCAAAGATATCAGCTTCTTGGATGAGAACTGACTATTTGACAAAATTCTGGGGAAAATGGAAAAATAGTATGGCAAAAACTAGGCATAGATTCACATCTCACAACCTATACCAAAATAAGACTAAAATGGGTATAAGATTTAAATAAAAAAAATAAATGGCATAGATAAATTAATAAGCCAAAAATACTCTCTGTCTCATCTATAGAAAAGGGATAAGTTTATGACCAAGCAAGAATTAAAGTACATTATAAACAGCAAAATGAATGATTTTGACTATATTAAACTAAAAAGTTTTTGCAATAATAAAATCCATGCTGCCAAAATTTGAAGGAAAGAAGAGAGCTGGGAAATAATCTTCACAGTCTGGAGTTCTGATAAGGCTCTTTTTACTAAAATATATAGAGAATTGCAACAGATTTAAAAGATCACAATTCATTCCCCAATTCATAAATAGTCAAAGGATATGAACCATTTTCAACTGAAGAAATTAAAGTGTTTTATATATATATATATATATATATGTATATATATATACATATATATATATAATCATATGAAAAATGCTCCAAATCACTGCTGTTGAATACAAAAAATTAAAATTAAAATAACAATGGTGTATCATCTTACACCTATTAGATTAGCCAAGATGAGAAAAAGGGAAGGTTGTGTGAGGACTGGGATATTGATACATTGCTGGTGGAGTTGTGAATGGATCCAACCTTTCTGAAGAGTAATATGAAACTATGCGTAAAAAGCAATAAGCTATTCATACCCTTTGACCCAGCAATTCCAATTCTAGGTCTTTATCCAGAAGAAATTTTAAAATTTTGAAAATGTTCCCAAAAATTAATAGCAGCTTTTTTTGTAGTGGTAAAGAGCTGACATTAGAAGGGATGTCCATCAATTGGAGAATGATGAATACCAAGAAGTACTATTGTTCTAGTTGAAATCATAAATAGAGAGACTCTAGATAAGCATCAAATGACTTATAAGATCTGATGATGAGCAAAGGGAGTAGAACCAAGAGAACAATGTTCACATCAACTGCAGCATTATGAGATGAACAATCGTGAAGAAAGCAGCTCCTCTAGGCAGCCCAGAAAGCTAGGAGAACTGTATTTGACTATTTATGGACAATATTATTCCCAACCAAAAGAAGAAAAACAAAACAAACAAAAAATGAAACAACCCTTCCAAATCCGATGAACACTTTATAAAAATTTTCTCTTATCTCTTTCCCCTAATCCTAATTCCTTATGCCAAAAATTAGTAATTTGTAACCATGTTTAGCAAAATATGTATGTAAAATTCTAGCCAACAGTTTCCTGTTGAGGGGAGGGGTGTGAGAAGGAGGGGAGAAGGGAAATTTTGTAACTTGGACATATGTAAGTACATTATAAATAAATAAATTCAATTTAAAAAGGACTGTATGATCTATACTTCTGGTGAAACCAGTTTTTCATTTAACATCTGTATTTCTACATCATTTGCCCAGATGAGCAACTGCAGTATAGTACTCCAGGTCTCTGAAAACTGCCAACCTTTTTTCAGCTCTACTGTTGTTAACTGTTCATTTTTCCTTCAAGTTAGCAAAGAACTGTTCATGCTCATAGAGACACTCTAATCTCTTGATTTTAATTCTTCTAGGAGTCATTTTGCCTTGGGGTTGCCTCTTGGATTGAACATGAACATTTAGCTTGCAGAGAATGAGTCTATGATCAGTCCAGCACTATGTACCGACATTTCCTTTATCACTCTCACATCCTATCTTTTTATTCCCCTTAAAATCATATTGTCTATTAGAAAACAATGTTTACTACAAGGGGGCATCCAGGAAGAATTATTGCATTTGGTAGAAGTCAGTATTTGTGAAGTGAAGGTCATGAGATGCAAGTTTTCAACAGTATTCTGATAAATATAGGCCACCTTCCTTTGCATTTTTCATCAATTTCTTTCGTATTCTTGATCATTTGTTTTTGCAGATTAATTTGTTATTGCTTTTATTAGTAGAATACTTATTTGTAAGCCTGATTTGGCATGACATTCAAAAGTAATTTAATTTGATAAAATTGTCATTCTTATTATTTAAGCTCAGCCTAAACATGAGCAATTAATTTTTTCAATTGTTTAGAATTGATTTTATTTCTATAAAAAGTAATTCATAATTGTGTTTATATATATTCTAGGTTTGTCTTGAAAAAGAGATTTGCCATATTTCATGTTGTTTGTAGTTACTTTAAATGGAATTTTTCTTTGTATCTCTGGTCCTGGGCCTTTGTTGTTTAAAAACAAAAGTGTTGATGATTTATGTGGGTTTATTTTATATCCTGCTACTTTACTGAAGTTGTTAATTATTTCAAGTAATTTTGAGCTGACTTTTTAGGGTTCTATATACAATCATATCAACTGCAAACAATGAAAGTATCATTTCTTCATTGCCAATTCTCATTATTTCATTTATTTTCTTCTCTTATTACAATTTTAAAATTTGGAGTACTATATGGAATACTAATAATGAGAATAGGCATGCTTTTTTCACCCTGAACTTATTAGAAATGCTCATCATTTATTCCCATTACACATCATGTATTTTGAAGGTTTTAGATAAATACTACTTACTATTTTAAAGAAAATATTTATGTATTATTTAGTCTTTTTATTGTTATATTTTATTTTACTTTTCTAGTAACATGTTCTGAAATTTTTTCAACATTCATCCATATACATATGATTATCATTAAGTTACATAATTTTTGTCCACCCTCCTCCCTCCCCTCAGAGGCGAACAATCAGGTTAATATTGAAAATACTCATTTGTGTTAAACATCTTTACAGATCAGTGATTTTCACTTTGAAGAATTGGGTTGAAGGGAAAATAAAGGATAGGAAAGAAATAATAAGAGAAACTTTTTCAAAAAGTGAATGTAGTGCTTATTTAGATTCTAAAGGGAATTTTTTGTCATTGCTATTTTGTTTTGTATTTACTCCTTTGGATAGGGATAGCATTGTTCATAAGCACTTTAATAGGTTTTTCCTAGCTCTTTGAACTGCTGAGAGGAACTGAATTCCTCAAGCTTAATCAAATCACAATGTTGTTGCTAATGTGTACAATGTTCCCAAGGTTCTGCTTCCTTCACTCAGCATCAGATCCTGTGATTCATTCCATGCTTCTCTAAAGTTTGTCTAATTATATTTTCTTAGAAAATAATAGTATTCCATAAAATTTATATACCATAAATTTGACAGTCATTTCCCAACTGATTGAAATCACCTCAAATTCCAATTATTTTCCATTACAAAAAGAACTGTATCTTGGGAATTTTCCCATATTTTCTTCTTGATGCAAGACCATTATTGGAATTGCTGTATCAAAGGCTATGATCAGTTGTATTTCTTTTTGGGCATAGTTCCATATTGATCTCCAGAATAGTTGGATCAATTCACAAATACACCAACAATGAATCAATAACAGAAACTTCCCACAACCTATTCAACGTTGATCATCTTCCTGTTTTCTCATCTGGGCTAATCTCAGAGGTGTGTGATGATACCTCATTGTGGTTTTTATTTGCATGGCTTTAATGATGAGTAGTTTGGAGAATTTTTTCATATGACTAAAAACAGCTTTAATTTCAGCATTTGAAAATTGTCTAATCATAGTCTTTGACCCTTTATCAATGGTGCAAAGACTAGTAACCTTTACAATATGATGCAATTTCCTATATATTTTAGACAAGAGATGAATAGAATCCTCTGTTTCTGAAGGCTGTTTTCTAGTTTTCTGTTTTCCTTCTAGTTTTGAAAGCATGAGTTATATTAGTGCAAAATGCTTTTTTAATTTAATGTAATGAAATTCATTCATTTTTGAAATTTAAATGTACTCAACTTCTTCCTTTGTCATAAATTTCTCTCCTTTCCATAGATCTGACAGAGAATTTCCTGCTCTGTTAATTGATTTTTGGTGTCACACTTTATGCCTAAATAATGTGTCCATTTTGATTTTAATTTGTTATTGGACATAAGATATGGCTCCATGTCTCGTTTGTGCCATACAATTTTCCAGTTTTCCAAACAATTTTTGTCCAATACAGAGTTTTATTCCCAGAAGTTAATATCTTTATTTTTGACAATAGACCACTGTGGTGATATTAAAGGTATTTGGCAGAAGTCTTCTATTTTTTTGAAAATAGCTAATGTACAATAGGAATTAATTGTTTCTTAAATATTTTATAGAATTCAGTTATAAATCCATCTGAACCTAGATACTTTTTTAGGAAGTTTATTGGTAATTTCTTCAATTTCTTTTTCTGAAAGAGGGTTATTTAAATATTTTATTTCCTATTCTATTAATCTCGGCAGTTTGTATTTTGTAAATATTCATCCTTTTCACTCAGGTTATCAAATTTATTGGTATATAGTTTGGTAAAATAACTTCAAATTAACTCTTAATTTCCTCCTTATTAGTGAATATTTTACCCTTTTGATTTATGATGCTAGTAATTTGGCTATCTTCATTCTTTTTATTGTAATCAGATTAGCCAAGAGTTTATTTTTTTTTGCTTTTTCATAAAACTGGTGCTTAGTTGTATTCAATAGAACATGATTTTCTTGCTTTCAATTTTATTTTTCAAAATTTCTAATTGTGTGTATGTATGTATATATATATATACATTTATATGCATACATATATAGGAAAATTTTTGTCTTTGCTATTTTGTTTTGCATTTACTGCTTTGGATAGGGATAGCATTGTTCATAAGCGCTTTATATATATATATACATATGTGCATATATATTTATATAAAATGGGAATCTTTAACTTGTCTTTTTCTAGGTTTTTTTAAGTTATATAACCAATTAACTTATCTCCTCTATTTTATTCAACTAAGCATTTATAGATATAAAATTTCCTCTAAAAACTGCCTTGGCTATATTCCATAAATTTCAGTGTGATATCTCATTGTTATCATTTTCTTGGATATAAATAATGATTATTTCTATTATTTACTGTTTGATCCACTCATTTAAAATTAAGTTATTTACTTTCAATTAATTTTTGGTTTTATTCTTTCCATGACACTTCATTACATGTTAATTTTTGCATTATTTTCTAAAAAGTCTGCATTTATAATTTCTGCCTTTCTGCATTTGATTTTAATGGTTTTATGCCCAAGTGTATGGTCAATTTTGTTATAGGTGCCATATACTGCAGAGAAAAAGATATATTCTTTTTTTTCTTTCTTCCTTTGTTTGGTTTTTAAATTCTTTTTGAAATGCTTCTATGAATTTTTGCATCTGAGTCCAATTCACAGACTTTTTCCTATGGGTAATTTTTGACTGGTTTCTTTTTCTGAGATAGCATTGTTATTATCTTTATCTGAGTAGTAGCTTTCCATAATGAGCACTAAAAACTAAAAGTTTTTTTTTTTTGCTTGTCTTGGAATGCCTGAGCTCTAATCTTGGTTTATAGGGAGTAGAGACCAAAACCTTTTATGCTGGGCTGGGATCTCATTCCTGACCTAATGTTTTCCAAGATGTCATTGTTTTCTGGTATTGCCTTTACAGAGGTTTGTTTCCTCTTTTATGTCCATTTTCTGTCTATGAAGTGTTTTTTTGCCAACCTGCTCCTTTCTTTTGTCCTGGTGTTCTCAGGGAGCAAACTTGTTGGGGGTTCTAACCCTCTCTGCTACTTGGTTATCTAGCTACTGGGACTTATATTGTTGACAAATTGTGGTGACCTGAACTGCTCTGTATCTTAAAGCTTCCTGCTAATTTTCCTGTACTCACACCTAGTGGGCTTTATCACCCCTTTTGCTCCAAAGAGACAGACCTTCACTGAAAATCCCCCAAGATATCTATTCTTGAAAATTTATTTGGATCATGTCATTTCTTTGGTGGGATCTATAGCTTTAATGTCTGTGCAGAGGCTTCATTGGGAAAAGTTCCAAGAGCATGTTAACTTCGTGCCACAATCTTGGCTCCCCCCCGCCGCTTTGTGTTTTTAATAGGAATGGATGTTGTATTTTGACAGAGTCTTTCAGCATCTATTGATATAATCATATAATTTTAATGGATACGTTGCTCATATGGTCAAATATGTTGATTGTTTTCCTAATATTCAAACATTCCTCCCTATCTGGAATAAATTCTTCCTAGTAATAGCTTCTTGTTATCTCTTTACTGAAATTCTATTTAAGATTTGTGCATCAAAGTTCATCAGGGAGTTTGGTTGATAATTTTCTTAGTCTGTTTTAATTCTTCCTCTTTTTCCTTTAAGCAAAAGGAGTTTAGTAGAAATCTTGCTCCTATTTTTATAATTTGTTCATATATAATTGGAATTAATTGTTCCTCAATGGATTGGTTGAATTCTCTTGTCAATCCATCTGGACATAAAGATTTTTTCTTAGAGAGTTTAATGATGTTTTTGTTCAATTTCTTTTTCTCTTATGTTTTTCTGGGTAGTTTTTTAAAAATATTTATCCATTTCACTCAGATTATCAAAGTTATTGTAAAGCAGGCTTAATAGTACTAAATTAAAACTTTAACATCCTACTCATTGATGATGTGTTCACTCTTTTCCTTTTTAATACATGGAATAGGGTTTCCTTCTTTCTTTGTTTTAAAATCAGATTAAACAAAAGTTTATCTATTTTTATTGGTATTTTCATTGAAAGACTTTTTTATTTATTAAATCAATGCTTTTCTTTCTTTCAATGTTATTAATTTCTCCTTTGATGTTATGAATTTTTCATTTGATACTTAACTGGAGATTTTTTATTTATACTTTATCTCACTTTTTTAGTAGGGTACAAATTTGTTGAACTTCTCTTTCTCTATTTCATTCATTTTAGCATTCAGAGATATAAAATTTCCCTTAAAATTCTTTGGACTATATCCCATAAATTTAATTCAATGTCTCATAATTTTCTTGGGTGAAATTGCTAATTCTTTCTATGATTTGTTGTTGATCCACTCATTCTTTGAAATGTGATTATTCAGTTTCCTATTAACTTTTGATTTATCTTTCCATGACCTTTTATTACATGATATTTTTAATGTGTCCTAATCTGAAAAGCATGAATTTATTCTTTTTGTCTTTAATTATAAGGATTTTATGCCCTTTAATATGGTCAATTTAGATATGTGCCATGCATTATTCCCACTTAGTTTTTCCAGAGATCTATCATATCTGTTTTCTAAGATTTTATTCACCTTCTTAACTTCCTGCTTCTTTATTTTGTGAATAGCTTCATCCAATTTTGATAGATAACTTTATACTTATAATATACTTATAATGCACAATCACTTCATGATCTAATTGTATCCAACCCTTCTAGGTACACTCCCACCCTCTGTCCCTATTTTACTACAACCCTCCCTAGCTAATAAATCTAGTAAATTAATATTACTTTGTGATTTAATTATGTGTATACACTAATTAATCTTCCCCCCTCTGTCCCAATAGCTTATGACCAGCACCACTGGTATAATGATCAGCATTTATGATTCATTTGTACCATATCATTTTAAAACATTCTCTTTAACTATAGTCAACCATCATTAGCTGAGGTGTTGGCAAAAGGCTCAATGCTTCTGTGATTATCCTTTATGTATACCCTCTCTTTAAGTATAATTCTTTTAACTATCCTAAGAGAAATATAATTCTCAAGAGTTACAAGTGTTATCCTCACTTGAAGAGATTTATAATATTTCATGTTTTTAACTAGTGTTACATTCTTCCTTTTCCATTTACAGTTTTGTATTGAGTCTTTTATTTGAAGATTGCATTGTCTGTTTGGATTGCATCTTATTATCAGATGATTTCGGGAAGTCCTTTATTTCACTGTACTCCAACATTTCCCCTGACTGACTATTCCGAATTTTGCATTGTTTTTAATAGTTGGATGAAATCAAATGTCTTTGCCCTCATGAATTTTAAATTTAAGACCCTCTGATACTTTAGTGTTCAGACTGATTAGTCCTGCATAATTCTGATGGAACTTCCTTGATATTTATATTGCTTCTTTTTGAATGCTTGCAGTATTTTCTCCTTTAGTTGAGAATTCTAGAATTTGGCTACACTGTTCCTTGGCATTTGTATTCTGGGGGCTCTCTCAGGAAGAGTCCTGTGGATTCTTTCAAGTACTAATTTTGTCTTCCTGGTCTAGCATATGAGGACAGTTTTACCAGAAAGATATCATCCAGATGTTTCTAAAATCTAGCTTTTTGGTAATCCAATAATCCTAAAATTATCTCCTGGATATATTTTCCAGGTTGTTTGCTTTAATAAAAGATATTTTACATTTTGTTCTATTTTTGTTCTTGGGCTTTGATTTTTTACATATATAGAAATGCTCATGATTTTTTGAGGGTTTATTTTATATGATGCTATGTTGATGAATTTGTTAATCGTGTGTACTTAAAAGATACTTGAAAAGGGGGTAAGGTAAAAATGATTATAATTATAATGTGATGAAATTTTAGTCAATGATGCTTATGAAGCAATCAATTAAATAATCTGTCATGATATTTTCATAACAATAGGAGTTTATCAAGCTATCAAGTAGTCAAACTATGATTGATGGTAACCTGATTAACACTATCAGAATGATAAATAACTCCAAGGGAAGCAGCAAAATGTTTGAGAAAATTCTTTTCAATAGATTTATACCAGTAAAGGAATACAATACAACATGACTTGGGTTTTTAACCAACTTAATTTACTGGTAAGGGGGGGGAGTGGAAAGTACAAGGTAAGGGATGAAGGGACTGATAAAAGAGATAGGAACTTATAAGTGAAAATAGTCTCTGAGTTAAATTTTTACAAGAAAAATCAAAGGAGAAATATAGAAAAATTTTGGTGAGGAAGAATAAGAGAAAAGGAAAGAGATAAATATAAATGGAGAAAGACAGCATGGAGGGAAATTAGTCATCTTTATTGTAAATGAGAATGGGATGAACTGTGCTATAAAATTAAAGTGAATAGCAGAATGGATCAAAAACCAGAGTTCTACATTATATTCTTTACTGGGAACACATTTGAAGCAGAGATACACACAGGGTAAAGGTAAAGGTTTGGAGCAAAATATGTTATGACTCAACTGAATTAAAAAAAAATCTGGCACAGTGATCTTAATCTCAAACATAACAAAAGCAAAAATCAATTACATTATAAGGGATAAGGAAGGAAACTACATCTTCTTCAAAGGCACCATTTGTAATGGAACAATATCATTACTAAACATGTATGCCTCTAGTGTTATGGCATGCAAATTCCTAGAAGAACAGCAGAGTGAATTATGCACAAACCTAGGCAGCAAAACTTTAATAATGGGAGACCTCAATCTCCCTCTCTCAGAACTAGATAAATCTAAAAGCAAAATAGTAAAGAAGTCACTTAAGAAGGTGAATGAAATCTTAGGTAATTTGCATATGAAAGACCTGTGGAGAAGACTTAATGGGTACAGAAAAGAATTTACCCTTTTCTCCACAGTACATGGCATCTTAACCAAAACTGACCATGTATTAGAACACACAAACTTTATAATCAAATACAGAAAGTCAGAAATAATAAATGCACACTTTTCAAACCATGATGCACTAAAAATATTGCATGTAATAAAGGAGCTGGGAAAGATAAATCAAGAAATATTTGGAAATTAAATAATTTGATCTCATATAATGGGTGTATCAAACAGTAAGTAATAAAAATAGTCAATTATTATATATCCAAGAATATGATAATGATAATGAAACATCATACCAAAATTTATGGGGTGAAACCAAGGCAGTTGTGATGGGAAAATTGATATGTCTAAATGCCAATATGAATAAAATAGAGAAAAAGGAGATCAATGAATTTGGTACACAAGTAAAAATCTAGAAAAAAAATCATAAATTAAATATCTCCTATTAAATACCAAATTAGAAATTCTGAAAAATCAAGGGAGAGATTAATAAAATAGAAAGCAAGAAAACCATTGATCTCATAAATAAAGCTAAGAGTTGGTTTTATGAAATAGCCAATAAAATAGACAGACCTTTGGGTAATCTTATTTAAAAAAAAAAAGAATGAAGATAACCAACTTACCAGTATGAAAAATGGAAAGGGTGCAATAACCACCAATAAGGAGGAAATTAAAGAGATAATTCAGAGCTACTTTGCCGAACTGTATGCCAATAAATTGGATGATTTGAATGAAATTGATGAATATTTACAAAAATACAAACTTCTAAGGGAAACAAATTACTTAAATAAGCCCATTTCTGAAAAATAAATTGAAGAAATCATCAACAATGACCCTAAGAAAATGTCTCCAGATCTAGATGGGTTTATAAATGAATTCTACCAAACATTCAAGGAACAATTAATTCCTCTTCTACTCAAACTATTTTAAAAATAGGAGAGGAAGGAGGTCTGCCAAACTTCTTTTATGACAACAAATCTTGCTGACACCTAAACCAGGTAGAACCAAAATAGAGAAAGAAAATTATAGACCAATCTCACTAATGAAAATTGATGTGAAAATCATAAATAAAATGTTAACAAAGAGATTACAGCAAGTTAATATCAGGATAATATACCATGATTAGGTTGTATTTATACCAGCAGGCAGGAACGGTTAAACAATAGCAAAATACTCAGCATAATTAAACTGATCAATAGTCAAACCAACAGAAATCATATTATTATTTCAATAGATGCCTAAAAGTCTTTGATAAAATACACCATTCATTCCTTTTAAAAACAATATAAACTTTAGCAATAATTGGAGTTTTCCTCAAAATAAAAATAACATCTATCAAAACCACCAAGAAATATTATAGTTATTGTAAATAAATTCATAACATTTGTAATATAATAATAAAATAACAATAATAATATAACATAATAAAGGTTTCACATTATCACCATTACCATTCAAATTGCCAACACCAATAAGAAGAAAAAGAAATTGAAAGAATCAGAATTGGCTGTGAGAAAGCAAAATTTTCACTCTTTGCAGATGATATGATGGTATACCTAGAGAACCAAAGAAAGTCAACTAAAAAAACTCCTTGAAACAATTAACATATTCTGCAAAGTAGCAGGATATAAAATAAAGCCACATAAATCATTAGCATTTCTATATATCAACAACAAAGCCCCACACCAAGACATAGAAAGAGACATTCCATTTGAAATAATTGTAGACAACATTAAATTCTTGGGAAGCTATTTTCCAAGACAAACCAAGAAACTGTTGAACACAATTATAAAACACTCCTCACCCTAATAAAGTGAGGTCTAAATAATTCATAAAATGCCATATGCTGTTGGATAGGTTGAGATAATATAAGTAAAAACAACAATTTTACCCAAAGTAAATTACTTATTCAGTGCCATACCAGTCAAATGACAAAATAACTACTTTGCTGAGTAAGGAAAAAATAATAACAAAATTCATCTGGAAAAACAAAAATGCCAAGAATAGCAAGGGAACTGATGAGAAAATGTAAAGGTAGGTGACCTAGCTCTACCTGATCTAAAACTATACTATAAAGCAGCGGTCATCAAAACTGCCTGGTAATGGTCAAGAAATAAGGTAATGGAGCAGTGGATTAGGATACATGCAAAAGAAACTGCAGAAAATGACTACTGCAATCTACTATTTGACAAACTCAAAGATATCATCTTCTGGGATAGCAACTCACTATTTAACAAAAATTGTTGGGAAAACTCGAAAGCAATATGGCAAAAACTATGTATAGATTCATATTGCACACCCTATACCAAGATGAGGTCAAAATGTCTGCAGTATTTAGACATAAAGAGTAATAACATAAATAAATTAAAATACCAAAAATTTTCTTTCTATTTGATCTATAGAAAAGGGATATATTTATGATCAAACATAAATTAGAGCACATTCAAAACAGCAAAATGAATGATTTTGACTATATTAAACTAAAAAAGTTTTTGCACTAATAATATAAATGGTGCCAAAATTAGAAGGAAAGCAGAAATCTGGAAAACAATCTTCTTAACCGGGAGTTTTGATGAAGGCTTCATTTCTAGAATATATAGAGAATTTTATCAAATTTATAAGATCATATGTTATTCCCCAGTTGATAAATAGTCAAAAGTTATTAACAGTTTTCAAATGAAGAAATTAAAACTATATATAAAATCATATGAAAAATTCTCTAAATATATAGATTAGAAAAGTGCAAATTAAAACAAAAATGATGCTTCATCTCACACCTATTAGACCAGCCAAGATGATCAATGTTGGGGACTGTGTGGGAGGATTTGAACAATGATGCATTGCTGGTGGAGTTGTTAATGGATGCAACCTTTCTGGAGAGCTAAATGGAACTATGCCCAAACAGTATAATTACTTTGATCTAGCAATTCCTATTCTAAGTTTATATCCATAAGACATTATGAAAAATTGGAAAAGTCCTTCGTGTTCCTAAATATTCATAGCAGTTCTTTTTTTGGTGGCATAGAATTGGAAGTTGAGGGGATGCCCATGATTGGGGAATGGCTAAAGAAGTTATGTTTCATGAATACCATGGAATACTATTGTTCTATAAGAAGCCAAAAAGAGTCAGTCCCCAGAGAAGTATGGAATGACTTATGGGATCTGATGCTGAGTGAAGAGAGTAGCAGCAAGAGAAAAATGAGCACATCAACAACATGGTGAGATAAACAAAGTGGATTGAAACATCTCCTCTTGGATGTCCAGAAAGGTAGGACAACTCTATTTGACTGGTTATGAGCTATATTAGTCCCAAGCAGAGGAAGAAAAACAAAATACACAGAAAAATCAACGAACTGTTCAGAATTGGATAAACACTTTATAAAAGATTTCTGATGTATCTCTTGCCTTTAATCCTAAGTTCTCATGCCCAAAATTACTAATTTATAAATATTTCTAACAACATATATTTGTAATATGCTGTCAAGATGCTCTCTGTTGAAGGGAGGGAGGTGGGAAGGGATGGTAGAGGGAAATTTTGTAATTTGGAAATATATATATAACAAATGTAAATAAATAAATTTAAGTAAAAAAATAAACTCCTTTGTATTAATTTTATTTTTATGTCACTAGTTTATTTAACTATTCATTTTTAAATAATACTAATATATTATTTATTTTCCAATTATCAGCAATAGTAGTTTTTATCCTATCATTTTCTGAAAGGTTTTGAATTTTACCATTTCCCCCCCACCCTCCCTTCCCTCCTCTATCCGCTCACATAAGATAGACTGATAATATTTACATTATTTCCATGCTATAAATTGATAGAAAATGAATGTGTTGGACTTCTGGCCAAGATGGCAGAGAGAAGACAAGCACAGTTCTAAAGTCTTCTTAACTCTTTCCCATCTATCACATGTAACAAACCTCTTAAAAGAACACCGACCCACAAAACGCAGAAAGAAAAGCCAGGAGAAAGAACATGTACCGCAAGATTTTTCTCTGGCAGCAGCTTTGGCCGAATTTGGGCAGGCCCAGGTGTGTGAGAGCAGAAGAACCAGCCCAACTGAAGAATCACCTCAGGCCAGCCCACCATTGATTGAAGGCAGAAGAATTCAATAGCTCCAACTCCTCCCTTCAAACAAAGGGAGAAGGCCTCAATCAAGTTAACAGACACTTCAATGAAAACAATCAACACCCCCTACTGGCCAGCCAAAGAAACTGAACTCAGTGACTAAAGCATTTAGGGATCCCAAGCCCCTATTTACCAGCCCCTCCCCAACTCAGGTCTTAGCAAAAATGAAGAAGGGCCAGAGGAAGGATGAATAGAAAGAAAAACTCTTGGAAGGGAAAGACCCTAACTCAGAGAGACCTGGAATCTCTGAGGAGAATGTGATCTGGTCTTCAGCACAGAAAGACTTCCTTGAAGAAATAACAAAGGAGCTTAAAAAATTTGGGAGAGACAATTAATACCTTGCACCAAGAAAACAAAACCTTAGAAAGTACAATTGGACAAATACAAAAGAAAAATAAATCTCTCAGATCCTCAATTGGACAAATAAAAAATGAGAAGAATTCTCTCAGATGCTCAATTGGGCAAATGCAAAAAGAAAATAATTCTCTCAAAACCTCAATTGGTCAAATGGAAAGCTCTTTCAAAAGTAGAATCGACCAATTGGAAAAGATTGATGAAGAAAACTCCTACCCCAAAAAATGAATGGAGTCTACAGAAACTAATGACTCTATGAGACATCAAGAATCAGTTAAACAAAATCAAAAAATAGAAAAAATAGAAGCAAATGTAAAATACCTCATCAACAAAACCACTGACCTCGAGAATAGATTGAGGAGGGGAAACTTGAAAATTATAGGACTTCCTGAAAACATTGAAGAGAAAAAAAGCTTGAACTTAATATTACAGGATCTAGTAATGGAAAACTGCCCTGATATCATGGAAAAGGAGGGCAAAGTAGTTATTGAAAGAGTACATCGATCCCCACCAGAAAAAGATACTAAAATGAAAACACCAAGGAATGTTGTGGCCAAACTCCAGAACTATCAGATAAAGAGAAAATGCTGCAAGCAGCAAGAGAGAAACAATTTAAATTTCAAGAAGCCACAGTAAGGCTCATGCAGGACCTGCCTGCATCAACATTACGGGATTGAAGGTCCTGGAGAGAGAGATTTTGAAGAGTATGGGAGCTTGGAATGCAGGCAAGAATCTACTTTCCTGCAAAACTGAGCCTTCTCTTCCAGGGAAAAAGATGGACATTTAATGATTCATATACAATCATCATTTTAATATCATATTTTATAGAAAGGCTTTTTTATTAACATTAACATTAATTTGCTAACATTTAAAAAATAAATGTTGGGATTTGCAGGAAGATATAGCAAATAAAACTGTAGTAGTGAAGGTTCTCAACTGTTCCCTTGCTGATGCCATAAATCCAGCCAAAAATAAGCAGAAATAGAATAATAGCAAAAAAAACCTAAAGAGCTAAATAGAGTATTAGAAAATATGATATGACTCCACTTAGGAGAAAACCGAATGATAATAGAAGAATATACATTTTTATCAGCAGCATCTTGCACAAAAGTTGTAATTGGATTAAATAAATTTAGAAAGATAAAAATATTGAATAAATTATTTTCACATCATAATGCAATAAAATTGCATTCAACAATGGACAATGGAAAACAGCTTACAAAATAAATGAAAATTAAATAATTTAAACTTAATGAATAAGTGGATCAAAAAACAAACTATGGCAACTTCTAGAGTGGAGTCAAGATTGGAGTGTGAAGCTAATATGCCCACAGAACTCTTCCCTACCAAAGATAAATGAAGTCTCTGAACTAACAGTAAAGATACAGATCCCAGTAAGAAAAAGAAATGATTCAAAAGATCTTTCTTCCAAAGATATCATGGAGGATATTCAATGAAAATCTGTCTATTTAGGGGAAATGTGGAAGCCCAAGAGGCAGGAGAGCAGGAAAGTTAGTGGGAGGTTTTTAATTGCAGTGCAGTTCAGGCACTGACAGTTTGATAACCAAAGATGTACCAGCTACTAGAAAGCAAGGTAGCAGATAGGATCCGAACTCCAAACAAATTCTGATCCCTGGGAACAAAGAGGAAAAACAAAGGACTGGGTTGGGAAAAAACCACTGCTAAGTCAGAACCTGGACACACATGAGAGATTAAAGCTCTGCAAAAGCAGGCCAGGAATGCATAAGAAACATATTCACCAATGAAAAAAACCAGGGATCAGACCACAGTACCAACAACAACAACAACAAAAGCTTGGATCCATATTCCATATGCCCCATGGCTAAAACAAAACAGATGAGCAAAAAAAGCTAAAAGAGTGCTCAAAATAGAAAGCCACATACTTCCAGCCAAGATGGCAGAGAGAAGACAGGCACAGTTCTAAAGTCTCCTGATCTCTTCCCCATCTATCACATGAAAGAAACCTCTTAAAAGAAATCCGAACCAGGAAACCCAGAAAGAAAAGATGGGAGAGCAAAATCTACCTCAGGATTTGTCTCCTGCAGCAGCCTTGGCTGAGTACCAGCAGGTGAGTCTGAGTTCCAAGGGAAGATCAGCCAGATCAACAGCTGAATTGGAACCAGGAGTCTGAGGGCCCGAGAGCCAGACCTGCTGGATCAACAGTGGGGCTGGACAAAGGGGGCTTGGGTCCACAGGGAAGCAGAGGTGCTGTTGGTGGTGCTGTCCCCCTGGAGCTTGTGGAAGGGGGCTGCAGGGAGAGGTCTGGTGCAGGAGAGTTGCTGACACCTTCCCTAGGCTCCTCAGGTCTGAGAAACTCTGAGCCCATGCCTGCATTGCACTGATGCCTCCTCCAAAACAAATGCAAAATACTTCTGCCTCAGGCCCAGGTGTGTGAGCAAAAGAACCAGCCCAGCTGAGGAATGACATCAGGCCAGGGAAAGCCCACCATTGATTGAAGGCAAAAGAATTCAATCACTCCAATTCCCTCCCTCAAGCAGAGGGAGAAGGCCTAGCAACCAAGGTCACAGACACTCCAGAGAGGGCAACCAGCACCTCCTACTGGCTAGCCAGAGAAACTGCTCTCAGTAAAGCTTTTAGAGATCCCAAGCCCAGGTGAACCAGCCTCACCCAACTCAAGGTCTTAGCATAATGAAGAAAGGTCAGCAGAAAGGTGGATCCATAGAAAAATTACTGGAAGGGAAGGACCCCAACCCAGAGAGACCTAGAACATCTGAGGAGAATACAAACTGGTTTCCAGCACACCAAAGACTTCCTTGAAGAAATAAGGAAGGCGTTTAAGAATCAACTGGAAAATCTGGGGGAGACAATTAATACCTTGCAATGAGAAAACAAAACCTTAGAAAGTATAATTGGACAAACACAAAAGGAGAATAAATCTCTCAGATCCTCAAACGAGCAAGGGCAAAAATAAATTAATTCTCTCAAAAACTGAATTGGTCAAATGGAAAGCTCTTTCAAAAGTAGAATTGACCAATTGGAAAAGGTTAATGAAGAAAACTCCTCCCCCGAAAAGATAATGGAGTCTACAGAAACTAATGACTCCACGAGACAGCAAGAGTCAGTTAAACAAAATCAAAAAATAGAAAAATTAGAAGCAAATGTGAAATACCTCATCAACAAAACCACTGGCCTCGAGAATAGATTGAGGAGAAACCTGAAAATTATAGGACTTCCTGAAAACATTGAAGAGAAAAAAAGCCTGGACTTAATATTACAGGATCTAATGATGGAAAACTGCCCTGACATCTTCAAATCGGAGGGCAAAGTAGTTATTGAAAGAGTACATCGATCCCCACCAGAAAAAGATCCTAAAATGAAAACACCAAGGAATGTTGTGGCCAAACTCAAGAACTATCCGATAAAAGAGAAAATCCTGCAAGCAGCCAGAAAGAAACAATTTAAATATCAAGGAGCCACAGTAAGGAACACGCAGGACCTGGCTACATCAACTTTAAGGGATCGAAGGGCCTGGAATGAGATATTTCAAAGAGAACGGGGCTTGGAATGCAGCCAAGAATCTACTTTCCTGCAAAGCTGAGCCTTCTCTTCCAGGGAAAAAAGATGGACATTTAATGAAATGGAAGAATTCCAAAAATTTCTGATGAAAAGACCAGAACTAAACAGAAAATTTGGATATCAAACAGGAGGTTCAAGAGACACATGAAACGGTAAAAAAAAGGGGGGGGGGCGGTAAAAGGAAAAAAATGCAATCCAGCAAGTTGAAAGTGGCTATATCCCAGCATGGGGGGGGGGGGGGGGAGACTCTCATAATTCCCGAGAAATGTAACTCTAACAGAGAGAGAATATACCGAGCCAGAAATGATGGACATACATGACCTATCCATGAGACTGCTATCTGATGTGATGCTTTAACTCCACTGGGGAGAACGACTCTAATAACTCTCAGGAATTTTGGCTCTATTCAACAGAATATACTGAACTGGAAGAGACAGACACTCAGAATTTTCTATGACTTAGATAGAATGATCTAAAAATAATACACTACCTCCCTAAAAAGGGGGACAGGAAAGAGATGGGAGGAGTGAGGGAACTGAATGGGACAAATCTCATTACACTAAGAGGTACAAAAAACCTATGGTAATAGAGGGGAAGAAGGGAGTAGAGGAGAAACAACTGAATCTTCTTCTCATCATACTTGGCTTAAAGTCAACCTACAAATACTCAGTTAACTTATAAAACATCTAACCTTTCAAGAAGTAAAAGGGGAAAAGTGGAGGGTTGACAGAGAAAGGGAAGAGGAGTGGAGGAAATAATGGAAAATAACAAAAGGAAAGGAAGGGAACAGGGAAAGGGGAAAGAAAGGGGAGTATGTGATATAGGAGGGCAAACACACTGAAGGGGGTGGTATTCAAAAACAAAATACTGGGGAATATGCATAAAAGGGGAGAAAAGGGGGAAAAATACAAACAGAGGGAAGATAGCACTGAGGGCAATAAAGAATTAGTAATCATAACCTTGAATGTGAATGGGATGAACTCTCCTTTAAAACATAAGCAAATAGCAGAGTGCATTAAAACCCAGAATCCTACAATATGCTGCTTACAAGAAACTCATTTGAAGCGGAGAGATACATATAGAGTAAAGGTAAAAGGTTGGAGCAAAATATATTTTGCTTCAGCTGAAGTAAAAAAAAGCAGGGGTAGCAATCCTTATCTCAGACAAAGCAGCAGCAAAAATAGATAGCATTAAAAGAGATAAGGAAGGAAACTTTATCCTCCTAAAAGGTACCAAAGAAAATAAAGTCATTTCAATATTGAATATATATGCACTCAGTGGGACAATACCCAAATTCTTAGAGGAGAAGCTGAAAGAATTACAGGAAGACATAGACAGCAAAACTCTACTAGTAGGAGACCTCAACTTCCCGCTATCAGATCTACATAAATCAAATCATAAAACTAACAAGAAAGAAATTAGGGAGGTAAATAGATGTTAGAAAAATTAGATATGGTAGACTTATGGAGGAAACTGAATGAGCATAGGAAGGAATATACCTTTTTCTCTGCAGTACATGGAACCTAAACAAAAATTGACCATGTACTAGGACATGAAAACGTAATGATCAACTGCAGAAAGGCAGAAATAGTGAATACATCTTTCCCAGATTACAATGCAATAAAAGTCATATGCAATACTGGGCCAAGGAGATATAGACCCAGATCAAATTGGAAACTGAATAACCTGATCTTAAAAAATGAGTGGACCAAAAAACAAATTATAGAAAGAATTAACCATTTTATCCTAGATAATGATAATAATGTAACAACATACAAAAACCTATGGGATTCATTCAAAGCAACTCTCAGGGGATATATTATAGCTCTAAATGCTTATATGAATAAATTGGAGAAAGGAGAAATCAATGAACTAAACATGCAACTAAAAAAATTAGAGAATGAACAAATCAAAAATCCCCAATCAAATACCAAATTAGAAATTTTAAAAATTAAAGGAGAAATTAATAAAATTGAAAGCAAAAAAACTATTGAATTAATAAATAAAACCAAAACTTGGTATTATGAAAAAACCAATAAAATTGATAAACCTCTGGTCAATTTGATTAAAAAAAGAAAGAAGAAAACCAAATTGCTAGTATTATAAATGAAAAAGGTGAACTCACCACCAATAAGGAGGAAATTAAAGTAATAATTTGAAATCATTTTGCCCAACTTTATGCCAATAAATTTGATAATCTAAGTGAAATAGATGAATATTTACAAAAATATAAGTTGCCCAGGTTAAATGAAGAAGAGATTAAATACCTGAACAACCCTATCTCAGAAAAAGAAATTCAACAAGCCATTATTGAACTCCCTAAAAAAAATCTCCAGGGCCTGATGGATTCAAAAGTGAATTCTACCAAACATTTAAGGAACAATTGGTTCCAATCCTATATAAACTCTTTGGAAAAAATAGGGAAAGATGGAACTCTGCCTAACTCTTTCTATGAAACCAATATGGTACTGTTACCTAAACCAGAAAGAGTTAAAACAGAGAAAGAAAATTATAGACCTATTTCTCTGCTGAATATAGATGCAAAAATCCTAAATAAAATCTTAGCAAATCAACTAGAACAAGTCATCACTAGGATAATACATTATGATCAAGTAGGATTTATTCCAGGAATGCAGGGTTCATTCAATATTAGGAAAACTGTTAGTATACTCAATTATATCAATAACAAACCTATCAGAAACCATATGATCATATCAATAGATGCTGAAAAAGCTTTTGAAAAAATACAGCATCCATTCCTATTAAAAACACTAGAGATTGTAGGAATAAATGGACTGTTCCTTAAAATAATGAGCAGTATCTTTCTGAAACCATCAACAAGCATTATAATCAATGGGGAGAGGCTAGAGGCATTCCCAATAAAATCAGGGCTTAAGCAAGGGTGCCCATTATCACCACTACTATTCAATAATGTATTAGAAATGTTAGCATCAGCAATTAGAGAAGAAAAAGAAATTAAAGGAATTAGAATTGGGAAGGAAGAGACAAAACTCTCACTATTCACAGATGACATGATGGTCTACCTAGAGAATCCCAAGAAATCATCTAAAACACTACTGGAAACAATTAGCAATTTTGGCAAAGTTGCAGGTTATAAAATAAATCCCCATAGAATAGAAAATCACTTTGCAATTGAAGGTGAAAACAGTGCCATATCAGAAGGAAAAATAAATAGTGAAAAATCACTCAGAGGGGAAATATATGAATTAGATTCAAATACAAAAGATCATAGAACAGTATTAAAAAGAACTTAAATAAAAAAGAAGAGAAGAGGAAGAAAAAAATTGAAATAAGTAAAGAAACTATTATAGGAAAATTATAAAAATATTGACCAGAAAATTCAAAACAATTACAAAGGATTTACAAAAGGAATTTCAAGAAAATAAAACCCTAAAAATTAAAATTGAAGAAATAGAAACCAATGAATCTATGGGACAGAGAGGTTTCATAAAACAGAATAAAAAGGTTGAAAACATTGTAGAAAATCAATTGAAGAAAACATAAAGTACTTTTTAAGAAAAACAAACCACCTAGAAAATAGATCAAGGAGAGGTAATCTACAAATCATCAGATTACATCAAAAAAGCTTACATCCAAAAGAAAGAATCTGTAAATCATTATTCAAGAAATTATCAGGGAAAACTTCCGAAATCTGCTAGAACAAGAAGACAATATAACTACTGAAAGGAAACACAGAATCTCTCCAGAAAGAGACCCCATGATAAAAAAAAAAATCTATGGGCTATTATAGCCAAATTCTAAGAATATCAAATGCAGTAGAAAATACTGCAAGCAGCAAAAAATCAATTTAAATACAAAGAAGACACAATTAGAATTACACAGACCCCATCGGACTCAACATTGAAGGATAAGAGGACCTGTAATGCCATATATTCGAGTGCAAAGGAATTGGGATAACAACCAAGAATTTACTACCCTGCAAAATCCATCATATCCTGCCAGGGGAAAAGATGGATATTCAACAAAATAGAAGGTTTCCAAAATTTCCTGATAAAGGAAAACCAGAACTGAACAGAGAATTCAATTGCCAAATAAACAACTCAAAAGATTTATAAAAATGTAAATTCAAAGGGGAAGGAAAAAACAAAACAAAATAAATGATAGTCAAAACCATCTAATTATATACAACCCTAAATGGGAAGATGTAAGTCTTATAATTATTTTTTGCATGTGTAAGATTTTTTTTAATACATAGGCAGCTGGAATAGCCAGGGCACATCTAGCAACCTATGGGAAAGCCACTGGTGAGTCTAGGGGCCCAGAGGCAGATAGATGGTCAATGGTATACTTAAGAGTATTCTGGACACCAAGAAGGCCCTTAGTTGAGGTTGATAGAAACTAGATGGGTAGAGGTCCCTTACCCCAACCATGTCTGGAGACTTCTCTATTACCCTAATGTCCAAGAAGGTGGAGTAGATTGGGGAGATACAGCTAGGAGGGATCAGCTGCTTAGATATAGGGGCCATGTTCCCTGGTCGATGGTGTCCAGTTATGTGAAGCCTCTGTTTTGGGAAATGATCTCATTACTTATTCTTCAGTGGATGAATCATTCCTGCATTTGTTGCTTCCTGGGTCAAATTAGCTGCTGTGTCCAGGGCTCGTCCACTCAGGTCATTCATCAGGCTGTCCAAGAAAGTTTGAAGTTTCAAGAAGATGGGGTGGATCAGGCTACAGTACAAGATCTGGGAGCCATTTCAGGTCACTGGAAGCAGATAAACTTCCTTTTTGATACCAGAGAATTGCTCCAGCTTCCTCAAGAAGTCAGTGATAATGTTTTTCTGCTCCAGGAATCTCTGGAAGCTGTGCTTCAGGCTGGCCATGACTGTTGGGATCAGGAGGGGAGGGGAAGGGATGGAGGATGGCTGGACCGGATCCAAGGGGCTACCTCCCAGCTCTTCTGCTGCTCTGCAGCAGTGGTGGCAGAGTCTCCCTCTCCAGCTCCCAGTACCTTGGTTTTGAGTTCCCTCCCATTCCCTTCACTTCCCTCCCTCACACCTCGTGGTCCTGCAACTAACCTTACAATTCTTGAGAATTTTACTACTCTTAGGATAATTAATGTATTGAATATAATTGAAAAGATTGGACTTAGAGGGTATGGGTATAGTTGGGTCTTTTCACTCTATTGAAGAGGTCCAAACTGACATCACTATGTTTGAGACAAAAGGCCTTGATCAAAAACAGGACTGTGAACTCTAAACATAAGTGTCTCAATATCCTTTGACCTATTTTAATTCTGCTGTGCTGACAAAACTTAATACTTTCTCAGATGAGGGCATCATACACTGGGTGTTCCTGAGTCAGTGTCTCCCAAAACATGTAATCATTTGTAAATTTCCTAACTGAGACCTCCAGAGTCTTCTATTACTTAGAGCCCTTTAAGATTCTTAGAGTTAATTAAATTGGGATTTCAGTTAGTACTTAATTCACTTGCGGCATTAAGTGCCCTGTGTCCTCTGTGTGTGTGTGTGTGTGTGTGTGTGTGTGTGTGTGTGTGTGTGTGTGGTAGGGGGGCTAATATATGAGAGAAAATAAGTTTGGAGAGAGGGGTACAAATAGTTCATTAAATGATTAGAGTATGATGATACATTGGCTTGTGAAAATGGTGTGTCTTTGGAGGGTACTTGGAAAGGGGACAAGTATAAAAATGTTTATAATTTGATGTAATTCAAGATTCTTGAAAAGAATTCTTATGAGACAGAATATGGGAGGGTTCTTAGTGAAGTTGAAGACATTCTGCTAATCAAATCATCAATCAATCAATCAATTAGTAACCATACTTTGATAACACTGAGCTTATGAAGTAATCAATTGATCAATTGATTAATATATAGATTAAGCTGTTATTTGTGATACCTGATTAATAATATCTGAGTGATGAATAACACAGATTAAGAAGCAGAAAGATTTAGTATTATAATGGGAAAGAAGGGAGGGTATAAACACTGAGTAAATTCTATTCAATAGATTTAGCACAGAGAGGGAATAAGTTGCATTCCAATTTGGGATTAAAAATCTAACCTACTATACAGGGAACTGGGGGGAGCAGAGAAAGGGAAAGATAAGAAAGAAAGGAGTGATAAAAGGGAAGGTAAAAGTATAAGTGAAAATAAAAAGAAAATTAAATTTTAAGAGAGAAGTTAAAAGAGAAAGGTATAAAACTTTGTTGAGCAGGAATAATGGGAAAGGAAAGAGAAAATTCAAAAGGGAAAGATAACACGAAGGGAAATGCAGAATTAGTAGTCTTTTTGGGTTTTTTTTTCAAGGCAAATGGGGTTCAGTGGCTTACCCAAGGCCACACAGCTAGGCAATTATTAAGTGTCTGAGGTCAGATTTGAACCCAGATACTCCTGACTCCAAGGCCAGTGTTTTATCCACTATGACACCTAGTTGCCCCAGAATTAGTAGTCTTAACAATAAATGTGAATGGGATGAACTGTCCCATAAAACAGAAGTGGATAGCACAATGGATAAAAAAAAACAGAATGCTACAATATATTGTTTACAAGAAATGTTTGAGTCAGAGAGATACACACAGGGTAAAAGTTAAAGGATGGAACAAAATATACTATACTATTCAAAATAAACCATTTTAAAAAAATAGAAGAGGAAGGAATTCTGTCAAACACTTTTTATGGCACCAAAATGGCATTGATACATAAAGCAGGAAGAATTAAAACAAAAAAAATTATAAATCAATTACACTAATGAACATTGATGCAAAACTCTTAAATAAAATGTTAGCAAAAAGATTACAGCAAATTATTACTGGAGTAATACACCATGAACAGGTAGCATTTATATCAGGTAGACAGGGATGGTTCAATAATAGGAAAACACTAAATATAATTGAACATATCTATAGCAAAAATAAAAGAAATCATATGATTATCCCAATAGATGTTGGAAAAGCCTTTGATAAAAGACTACTAAAACACTATTAAAAATACTAGATAGTTTAGGAATAAAAGGAGTTTTCCTTAAAATAATAATTAGTATATATCTAAAACAATCAACAAATATCCTATGCAAAGGAGACAAACTTGGAGCACTTGCAAGAAGTTTAGGGTTGAAACAAGGATGCCCATTATCACCATTACTATTCAATATAGTTTTAGAAATGTTAGCTCTTGCAATAAAAACAAGGAAATTGAAGGAATCAGAATTGGAAACAAAGTTTTCACTTTTGTAGATGTTGTGATATTAGACTTAGGGAATCATAGACAATCTTCTAAAAAATTTCTTGAGCCAACAAATTATGCAAAGTAGCAGGATATAAAATAAACCCACATAAATCATCAGCAAATCAATCTATGAACAGCAAAGCCCAAGAACAAGAGATAGAAAAAGAAATTCCATTTAAATTAAATATAGAAAACATTAAATACTTGGGAATCTACCTAACAAGATACCCAGAAAATGTATGAACACAATTATAAAACACTCCTCACCCAAATGTAATCAATTCGAAATAACTGGAAAAAATGTTAACTTTTCATGGTTAGGGTTAGCTAATATAATAAAAAAAATTACTATCCTACCCAAACTAAATTACTTATTCAGTGCCATACCAATAAAACTACCAAATAACTATTTTACTGAACTTGAAAAAATAGTAACAAAATTCACTTGGAGCAACAAAAAATCAAGAACAGCAAGAAAATTGATGAAAAATGCAATGGAAAGTGGCCTATCTCTACTAAATCTAAAACTACAATATAAAGAAACAGTCATCAAAACTGTCTGTTACTGTTTAAGAAACAAAATAATGGATCAGTTCTAATAGGATGGGTTCTAAAGAAACAGCAGTAAATGACTATAGTTATCTACTATTTTTCAAACCCAATATATATTTCAGAAATGAGACCTTTATCAGAACTCCAGATTTCTTCTTTCTATCTAATTTTGGCAGCATTGATTTTAGCAATGCAAAATATCAATTTAATATAGTCAATATCATTAATCCTGCAATTTATAATATATTATATTTCTATTTTGATCACAGATTTGTCCACTTTCCATAGATGAGAAAGATAGAATATTTCCTGGTCTATTAATTTAACTATGGTGTTGCCTTACATGTTTGAATCCATACCCATTTTGACATTATTTTGATATAGGGGTTTGAGATGTGTGTCTATGCCTGGATTTTGCCATTCTAACAATTTTTTGTGAAATAGTGAACTAATATCCCAGAAGAAGAAAAAGAATACAAAACAAAAAAACACATTCTTCAGAATCTGTTTTGGTAGAATTGTCATTGTTATTATATTACCCTGACCTATCCATGAACAGTTGATATTTTCCCAGTTATTTAAATCTGATTTTATTTGTGTGAGAAGTGTTTTGTAATTATTCAATTATTCAAAAAGTTTTTGAGTCTGCCTTGGCAGGTAGACTCCTGGTATTTTATATTGTTTGAAGTTACTTTGAATGGGATTTCTCTTTCTAGTTCTTTCTGCTGTATCTTGCAAATCATATATGGAAATGTGGAGGATTTATGAGGGCTTATTTTATATCCTGTTACCTTGCTAAAGTTGCTAA
Source organism: Macrotis lagotis (assembly GCF_037893015.1). Classification (NCBI taxonomy): domain Eukaryota; kingdom Metazoa; phylum Chordata; class Mammalia; order Peramelemorphia; family Peramelidae; genus Macrotis; species Macrotis lagotis. Next base: position 549,814,300 of record NC_133658.1, read on the forward strand.
TTATTTCTAGTAATTTTAGATGATTTTTAGGGATTCTCTAGATATACCATCATGTCATCTTCAAAGATTGAGAGTTTTGCCTCTTCCTTCCCAATTCTAATTCCTTTAACTTCTTTTGTTTTTCTTATTGCTGAAGCTAAAATTTCTAATAAAAAATTTAATCTTATTGTTTATAATGGACATCTTTCTTTCACTCTTATCTTATTGGGAATGCCTCTAGCCTATCACCATTGCATATAATGTTTGTTGTTGGTTTCAGATAGATACCATTTATTATTCTGAGGAACAATGCATTTATTTCAACACGCTCTAGTGTTTTTAATAAGAATGAGTGCTGTATTTTTTAAAAGCTTTTTCGACATCTATTGATATGATCATATGATTTCTTATAGGTATATTTATTGATATAATTAACTATACTAATAGCTTTGCTAATATTTAACCAACTCTCCATTCCTGGGATATATCATCCTTGACCACATTATATCCCTAGTGATAATGTGTTGAAATCAATTTGCTAAGATTTTATTTAAGATTTTTGCATCTATATTCATCAGGCAGATAATTTTCTTTCTCTGTTTTAACTCTTCCTGGTTTAAGGTACTAGCACCATATTGGTGTCATAGAAAGAGTTAGGCAGAGCTCCATCTTCACCTATTTTTCCAAAGAGTTTATATAAAATTGGAACCAATTATTCCTTAAATGCTTGATGGAATTCACTTGTAAATCTGTCTAGCTCTGTAGATTTTGTCTTAAGTAAGTCAATAATGGCTTGTTGAATTTCTTTTTATGAGATAAGTTTATTTAGGTTTATAATTTCTTTTTCATTTCATCTGGGCAACTTATATTTTTGTAAATAGCAGGATAGTTTAGACATTTATAGGGAGGCAGCATTTCATTCTATCAAAAGTAAAGTACAAATGAAGGTTAGAGAGATTCAGCATTTTTGACTCAATAAGAAAGCAGATGAAATTCAAGTTTTTGCAAAAATAAGTAAACAAAATGCTTTTATGATTTCCCGAAGGATTTTTATGGACCAAAGACATAAGATGCATTTCAACTACTCAGTGCTGATGGATCCACATTGATTAATGACAGGGACATGTTTCTAGAGTGATGTGTTGAACACTTCCATGGTGTCCTTAACAGGACATCTTTATTCAATACAAATGTCACTGGCCTTTTACCTCAAGAAGAAGAATGCCATTGGATTCTTTTCAGGTGGCAAAGCACCTGCATCTGATTCTATTATAGGTGAGTTCTACAAGGTGGGTGGTGCATTGCTCAACCAAAAACTGATTTAAATTTTTGAGGGTATAAGCATGAATAGGTTATCCTCCAAGAAAAGTAAAGGGAATAGATTATCCTGTGACAATCACAAAGGTATTTCTCTTTTATTCATTGTTGGTAAAATTCTTCCCAGAGTCCTTCTTAATAGGCTAATCCTTCACCTGGAAAATAGTCAACTCCCTAAGAGCCGGTATGGCTTCAAAAAGGGTTGAGGAACAGTCAGTATGGTGTTTGCTGACTTACAACTCTAGGAGAAATGCCAGGAACAAAACAGGGGCCTGTATACAACATCTGTAGATCTGACCAAGGCCTTTGATACTTTCAGTCATGAGGGTTTATGGAAAATTATGTCAAAATTTGCCTGGAGAAATTCAGCAGTATTGTATGTCAATTTCATGACAGTCTGCATGCCCACATTATGGATAGTGAATGATGCTCTTGAGATTTGTCACTAATGGAATGAAACAAAATCCATCCTTCCTCCCATACATTTTCACTGAGGATGAACATGGCATCAAGATCAGCTAATGCACTGATGGCAAATTCTTCAACTTGAAAAAGCAACAAGACAAGATAAAAAAGAATGGACTGCTGGTCCATGATCTTCTGTTTGTAGCCTTTGAAGATGAGATGCAACAAAGTGTGGATCAATTTGCTATTGCTTATGCTAATTTTGTTCTTACAATTAATACCAAGAAAACACAGGAGCTCCATCAGCCACCACCACACCATCCATATGTGAAACCATTAATTACAGAAAATGTAGAAGTTTTGAATCTGCAGAAAAGTTCACTTATCTTGGCAGTGTCCTTTCCAAGGATATATACATTGACAAAGAAGTTCACTTATGCATTGCCAAAGCTAGCTTAGTATTTGGGAAATTCTGAAAGAAAGTGTGGGAGAGAAGAGGTATTAGACTGACTACCAAACTGAAGGTTTCCAGAGCCATTGTGCTGATCTCATGGCTATATGACGTTGAAGCTAGGATTGACTCCCAGCACCATGTTAGGAAAGTGAATCACTTTCATTGAAATTGCCCTAGGAAGAATTTGAAGATCATCTAGCAGGAAAAGATACCAGACACTGAGGTCCTTTCATGAGCTAAACTGTCTAGTGTCACAACTTTACTACAGAAAGTCCACTACGATGGACTGAACATGTTGTGAGAATGCTAAATGAATATTTCCTAGAGAAACATTTTTATGGAGAACTCACACAGGGCAAGTTCTCACAAGAGGATCAGAAGGAGCAATATTGGAACACCATGCAGGCCTCATTGAAGAACTTTAGATTTGATTGTTCAGCATGGGAGGCACTATCACAGAGCGGGTGCCCAACATAGTGTGCCCTCATCAGTGAGAGTGGTGCAAAATATGAGGAAGCCAGAATTGAAGCAACTCAGAGAAAATGTGAAATACATAACTTTTTAATTCTCATCCCAGACATTTACATGGATTATTTGTTCCCAACCTCTTTGTAGGACCTTCCAAGTTTGGACTGAGCTCATCAACTGTAGTTGTACACATTGTAATCTGTTTCAAATATAATCATGTAATTTTGATTTTCTAACATAACAAAGAACTATTGCTGGATACATTCAATGGTTATTAAAGTACTCTTCAAACATTTTTTTAAATTTTCATTTTACTCAATTACAAGAAAGAGGCAGAAAAATGTACTTGTTCTGGATAGTTTTCATTTTTGTTTTTGAAAGCATTCATAAAGTTCTTGCCTCAATCAATTAGTTTCTGATGCTGTCTCTTTAAGGATAGACCAAACTCTAAAATTCTAAGGTATTAACCAGTTTGAGCATTTGCAGATACTGCTTATCAAACTGCTTTATTTCTCTGTCATTTATTATTAAAATGTACCCTAAAAAGACATTTAGCAAAAAAACATCAATATCACGTGCAAATAATAGGATCATATTTCCATGTGGACTTACTTATTCCTTCTTTATTCATTTACTCTGAGCCATGATAAACCATAAAACTAAGATAAAGCATAGATTTATCTTATCTTTTAGATAACATCTGGAAGGTAATTTTGCAACTTGTTTGAAAGATGTCAGAATCAGGGACACCATGGGAATCTGTAAATGATTCATATGTATTATTTTTTAATCAATAGATCCATTACACATCCCATTCAATGCAATTTTTTCATTTGTGAATATTTTAATATCATTTTCATCCAATGATGTATTTTTTTAAACTTCTAAATGTCTCTAAATGAATGAGAATTAATGCTCCTAGGAACTGAAATCCAATGTAGTGTATGGTACAACAGGAAAAAAACAAAAACTCCACGTTACCACTGGACACTTGTAATTATCCAACCCCCTTCCTAATGGTCCTGAGATGTAGGACTCAAGAAAATGAAAGCATTTTCTATAGGCTGTCTTTTTGGCATTGAAATTTTCTTTTTTTGTCCAGTCATACAAAGCTCTAATTTATTAGCATTCTAGTCAGAGTGATTTATACTTCAATTTTCTTCTCCTTTTCCTAATTGACAAGGAGAATTCTCTGGGATAAAAGGAGAATACAATTTTTCATCTTCTATAAGAATCTTTTACAAAGAGTTTTGTAAAATCAAATTTCTTAAATAGATGCCTAATAGAATTTATAATTGAGAAGTATTTACCGTTCAGAAAAATAAACATAATCATATGAGAGATTGAATTTGAAAAAAATTCTTTTTATTTCAAATAGTAATTTGATGATTGAACTTTGTAAAAATTAGACTAGATTAAGGTCCACATTTCTTCATGTAACAGAATACTCATAATCAAGTTATTATATTTTAAAATTTGACATGTTTAGTATGGTATGGGTCATAAGATGATGTAGTCATTTGTCTTAAATATCATTCCTTATTTCAGGAATGTTTATTTCCCTTCTAATACAAAGCTCCTCATTACCAATCCTAGACAACTGATAAAAAAAGCCACAACAGAAATGTTTTATTTATAACATAATATTATTGAAATATTATTTTCCAGTACTATGAATAACTTCATAATATAGAAATCAATATCACATGCAATTGTAATTATTCTATGTGCCTTTTGAACCATTTCCCACCTTCATGCATTTAAAATTTTTTCCTAATGGGAATGATTCTCTCCTTGACTTGGATGACTTTGGACTTGTGATGTTCATTGATTTCTTACATTTCTGCTGCCCACCTCTCTTTATTCTTTGAGTTTTCTTTCTGGTTATATTTGCTTTAAAAATGGTAATACATGTTCATTTTTTCATACTAACTCAGCTTCTATATTTGCTGTTTTAACCAAGAATCACCCATTTGAATAAGAATGTTCTTGATATGTTATTTGGTTTTAAAAGACACTGAACAGGAGCATAAAAATAAAAATTTTCCCATGTCACAATTCACTGGTGATATGGAAGAAGGCTGGCACTTTATGAAAAATTTTCATTTCAACAAAGCAGAATATCATTCCAGTTGTGTCCATTAACACTACAAAATACGTTGTTAATAGCATAATATTTGGAAAATTTTGTTTATGTATAGCTGCATAAAACCAGACAAAATTTTCTGATGCATGTTTACCAGTATAATTAAATTTAAGCATCTTTCACAGTATCTTCTGAACTTAAATACCATTTGAAAATAAGAATGAAATATGATTCCTAGTCTCCTGTAGCTTACACTCTAGATGTGGGATAATATTTAATATAATATATTTAATATAAATAATAATAAATAAAATAAAAAAATAAAAATAAATAAATTAATATATTTAATATAAACAAGTGTCTCACTGTGTGTCAGAAACAATTTGGGGGGTAAAAAGGAGCACAGAGAAACACATACAGACAATCTCCTATGTAAAGGAATTAGATTTCTGTTATTATATCTGATATACAGTTAAATAATCATGATCAAATCATTTAACATCTGTGTGCCTGCTAAAAATTCTTAATAACCACAGACTTCAGCATTTGCTGATAAGTTGTGATGGAACAAATTAGCCCACAGGAAATTCCCTAAAATCAAGAAATAACATGAAAATTCACAAGAAGTTTAAGAAAAATAAAATATTAGAGGTTTAATTTAATTAAGAGGGTGTATCTAGAAAGGATTTAGAGAAGAAAGTATATTTGAGGTCAGACTCAGGAAGAACAAATATTATTTGAAGGGCAAAAATGGAAAGGGAGTTCATGGCACTGAAAAAGAACTTTAATATTACACAGAAAAGGATAAGGCCCTAGATGTGACAAATTGAAGGTGTGCTTCATACAACTCTGAGTAGTCTTGTTTATACAATTGGTTTAGGGATAATGGAAGGGAATTTTATCAGCTATGATGGAAATCAAATACAAGTTCCTTCCTACAGAGAGCATTGATTAACAGAAAATCAATTTAATATAATTTTTATGAAATATTGAATATTTATCAAAGAGATAGTTAAGTTTCAACCCTGGAATTAGAGTAATATTCAGATATACAAATTTTAACTTTATCCCTTTAGTCCCTTTATATCAATAACAATAATGATAATATTCACTATGTGCCATAACTTAATTATTATAATTGTTTCCTCATATGATCCTCATAATAGTGTTGAAAGGTCAATGCTATGATCCCCGTTTAACAGACAAGGAAATTGAGGCAGTAGGATGCTAATTGACTTTCCCAAGATCACTCAGTTTCTTTTATTTTATTGATTTATTTTTATCCATATGCACATGCATATTTTTAATTTACAAAATTTGCTTCCACCCTCCTTCTCTAACCCTCTTCCCTTTAAAGGTGAACAGTCACGTTAGTGTTGTACATACATATTTTGATAAACATGTGTACAGATTAAAAGTTATTTTCGGAATGAGGATTTAGGATTAAGAGAAAGACATACATAAGAGATAATTTTTATAAAGTGTTCAATAGATTTTGAAGGGTTGCATTTCTGTTTGTGTGTGTGTGTGTGTGTGTGTGTGTGTGTGTGTGTGTGTGTGTGGTTGTTTTGTTTTGTTTTCTTCCTCTCGATGGGAATAACATAGCCCATAGCCAGTCTAATACAGTTGACCTAGCTCTCTGAACTGCAGAGAGGAGCTGCTTCAGTCAAGTTTGTTCATCTCACCATGTTTTTGTTGTGTACATTGTTCTCTTGGTTCTACTTCTTTCACTCAGCATCAGATCCTGTAATTCATGAATTACAGAGTAATTCCAAGAATTACAGATTCTGATAATTTATGGTTCTTCTAGAACAATAGAATTTCATAGTATTCATATACCATAACTTGTTTAGTCATTCATGAATTGATGGATATCTCCTTGATTTCCAATTCTTTGCCACTAGAAAAGGGGCTGTTATGAATATTTTGGAATATGTAGGATTTTTGTTTTTCAATAATTTCTTCTGGATATAGACCTATAATTAGAATTACTGGGTCAAATGGTTTGAATAGTTTTATCCAGAAATATTGGATCTGTTCATAAACCCACTAGCAATGCAGCAATGTCCCAATCTGCCCACAAGCTCTCCAACAATGATAATTTTCCCTTTTCCTCATCTTGACCAATCTGCTAGGTGTGAGATTATACCTCATTGTTATTTTAAATTTGCATTTCTCTAATTAATAAAGATCTGGAGTATTTTATATGATTATAAATAATTTTAATTTCTTTATTTGAAAATTGTCTGTTTTTATTTTTGACCATTTATCAATTGGTGAATGACTTGTGACCTTATACATTTAATACAATTCTCTGTATATTTTAGAAATGAGATCTTTATCAGAACCCCTAGTTATGAAAATTGTTTCCCAGATTTTTGCTTTCTTTTTAATTTTGGCATTGATTTTTAATTGAATATAGTCAAAATCATTCATTTTGCAGTTTAAAATTTTCTCCAGTTCTTGTTTGGCCATTAATTTTGTCTCCTTTCCATATAGCTGATAGATAATTTTGGGGGTCTATTAATTTATCCATAGTATTGCTCTTTATGTCTATATCCTGTGCCCATTTTGACCTTATATTGTAAAAGTGTGAGATATGGATCTATGTCTAGTTTTTGCTATACTATTTTCCAGTTTTTCCAACAATTTTTGTCAAATAGTGAGTTCTTATCTGAGAAACTGAAGTCTTTGGGTTTATCAAATAGATTACTGTAGTCATTTACTGTGGTTCTTATTGAAACTATTAAAATCCATTGATCCATTCTCTTATTCCTTAAGTAGTTCCAAGAAGTTTTGATGACTGCTGCTGTTCAACATAGTTTTAGATCTGATAGATATAGGCTACCTTCCTTTGCATTTTTTTTATCACTTCACTTGCTTTTCTTGATTTTTTAGTGCTCCAGATGAATTTTGTTACTATTTTTATCTAACTTGGTAAAATAATTATTTGGAAATTTGGTAGTTTGGTTGATATGACATTGAATAAATAATTTAATTTGAGTAGAATTGTCATTTTTATTATGTTAATTTTATCTATCCGTGAGCATTTGACATTTTCCCAATCATTTAGATCTGACCTTCTTTGTGTGTGGGGGTATTACTTTATAATTGTGTTCCCAACACAATTTACTGTTGTACATAGTGACTTTAAATGAAATTTCTTTTTCTATCTCTTATTGTTTGGCTTTGTTAATAATATATCAAAATGCTGATGATTTATGTGGGTTTAATTTATATCTGCTACTTTGCTGAATTTATTAATTGTTTCAAGGAGTTTTTGAGATGATTTTCTTGAGTTCCCTAACCAGGCAATAATATCATCTACAAAGATTAAAAAGCTCTGTGCCCACAATGCCATTTCTGAATCCTTCAATTACTTTTTCTTCTCTTATTTCTATAGCTAGCATTTCTAATATATATTGAATAGTAATGGTGATAATGGGCATTCTTGTTTCACACCTGATTTTATTGAAAATGTTGTGAGTTTATTCTCATTATATATGAAATATTTGCTGATGGTTTTTTTAGACAGAAACTATTTAATATTTTAAGGAAAACTCCATTTATTCCTAACCTTTCTAGTAATTTTAAATGGGAATGAATGTTGTATTTTATCAAAGGGTTTTTCAGCATCTATTAAGATAATCACATGATTTCTTTTGGTTTTGCTGTTGATATATTTAATCATGTTGAGTGTTTTCCTAAAATTGAATCATTCCTATCTACCTGTTATAAAATGTACCTGATCATGGTGTATTATCCTAGTAATAACTTGCTGTAGTCTCATTGTTAACATTTTATTTAATATTTTTTATCATTATTAATTAGGGAGATTGTCCTATAATTTCCTTTGTCTGTTCAGCTTCTTCTTTGTTTACGTATCAGTACCATGTTGGTATTCAGTAAGTTTTTGATAATGTATTTGAAATTTAGACCTCTTGACTTTATAACTGTCACTATTCACTGTGCCATCTGCCTCTATCAGTGATATGGTATAATCCACACAATTTCTTTGACTTTGTCCTGTTCTCTTCTGTTGGTAGCTCTCAAGTTCTGGGTTGTCTTGTCTCATTTCTTTTCCTCTCCTAGTCCTATTCATACCATAAACAATGAACACATATTTTCTTTTACCAATTTCCTTACAAAACAATGCATAGGTGCAGCTCTATCCTACAACTTAATACTGTAATAAATACCAGTAATAGATTATAGAAATGTATGTAGGATGTATTACGCTCTAGATAACTTTGGTTCGTTTTCCATTTGTTACAATATGTATATTTTTTGCCAAAATTAACTCTTTAAATGTTCCATAAATTAGGAATATTCAAATATCAGCTTAAATATGTATAAAGTTTGTTTCAGATTTTAATGAGTTGTTCCAAAATCTCAAAACCTGGAGAAGAATCAGAGGGATTAGAAAGGATTAAAAAAGTCTCTTTAGGGGCGGCTAGGTGGCATAGTGGATAAAGCACCAGCCCTGAAGTCAGGAGTACCTGGGTTCAAATCCAGTCTCAGACACTTAATAATTACCTAGCTGTGTGGCCTTGGGCAAGCCACTTAACCCCATTTGCCTTGCAAAAATCCTAAAAAAAAGTCTCTTTAACACCCTTCTAAAAACATTAAGGACTCCATCGATATGGAATACTAAAAGATTTTCTTATGAAAATGAAAGACTGCTTTCTATGGAGTAATAAATGCAGACAGACATGGAAAAAATAATTCAGAACAATTAAACAGCACACAATGCAGTTGTATATTCTGGGTTTATATGTGGTTTCTCTCTTTTAATTTTTCCTTATGAAATAATTACTAAGTGAAAATTGAAGGCAATTCTTTTAAAAAAAATCTTTCAAATTCATATACTACAAAAGGAATTTTAACAAAAAAAACCAACAGGCTAACAATTAAATCTGCAAATATTACATATTTTTCTCTTTTTGTTATCACATAATAATTATGTTTAGCCTTTATTTTTGAAGAAGATCATGATATTATGGAATCAAAGTCATAACAAGTGCACATGAATTGGATTTGAGGGAGGAGATTTTAACCTAAGTCCCAGCCTTACTTTTTCCTCCAGAACCATCTTGGCCTAGTGGCTAGATAAGAACCGGTAAGACTGTAGATGACCCTGGATGTAAGGGATATGAAGGAAAAATAAGTTTCTAGATATTTCCCTACTACTCTGAGGACTTTCCAATGTCCACCAAAAATATTCATGTCTATAAAAATTAATGTTATTTCTTTATCTTCTTTCTGAATTTGGAAACTTTGCTTTCAAAATCTTCCTGCTTCAGTCATGGGTTTATAAGCTTCTGGAAGTCATTTTCATATTTCATCTACTTGAGAGATGTAGTACATCAAGAACAAACAAGCATTTCCTTAGACATTTATCTTCTATTTGAACAAATTTCTGACTTCTAATGATATCTTACATTTAAGACCAAACAATGATTCTACAGTCATTTATGAACAGGAATAAATAAATTAAACTGGCAATTTCTAAAGCACAGTAATCTCCACTTCCATGATTGCAGAGAATTAAGGATAACAGGCACCCTTATCGAATTTGTAGATGGTACAAGCATAGTAAAAATTAAATAAATCTTGGGATCACTGTTTAAACAGTTGCAAAAAATTTAGAGGTAATATGGAAAAGTTCCCTCATTTAATGACTAAGATAATAAATCTAAACTCTTGATTTCACTTAATTTGTCAAGACAGAAAATTAAGCTCCACTAATAAAAACTAAATTAAATTGAACAATGCAATTTTAAAGTATTATTAAAGAATTTTTCATCTCAAATCCCTTCTCAAAATGGGAGAGATACAACTAGTTAGTTGAGCTTCTTGGAACTGAGGAGAAGACCAGACATCTTAGTGGGCAAAAAGATCAACATGATTTAGCTTTATGTCAATCAAAATAATTGATGATTTTAATTAATTAATTATTTTTCTCATCACTATGCAAATGTATATTTTTAAGGTTAAAAAATTTCCTTCTACCCTCCTTCCCCAACTTCTTCCGTTTAGCAGTGAACAGTCAGGTAAGCACTGTACATATATATTTTCAATAAATATGTTTACATTAGTCATTTTTCAGTATGAGAAATGAATTAATGGAAAAGAAATACAGAAGAGATTCTTTTTTAATTTTAGAAAGGTTTTAATTATTTTGATGTTTACAGTTTTTCCCTCAATCTCACTCCCCTTCCCCCACCCCATAGAAGGCTATTTGCTAATCTTTACATCATTGCCATAGATTGCATTGATCTAAGTTGAATATGAAGAGAGAGAAATCATATCCTTAAGGAAGAAACATGTAATATGATATATAGCAGAATTATATAAGACAATATTTTTAAGAATTAATGGTATTAAATTAAATTAAAAAATAAATGTATGAAAAAAATTTCATAATTGGTCTTTGTTCAAATTCCACAATTTTTTCTCAGGATATAGATGGTATTATTCATCACAGATACCATACAATTGTACCTGATTGTTGTCCTGTTGTTATGAGCAAGCCCCTTAAGGTTGATCATCACTCCCATGTTGCTACTAGGGTATACAAAATTCTTCTGGTTCTGCTCAACTTGCTCAGCATCCGTTCATGCAAATTGTTCCAGACTTCCCTGAATTCCCATCCCACCTGATTTCTAATGGAAAAATAGTGTTCCAGGATATACATATACCACAGTTCGTTAAGCCGTTCCTCAATTGATGGAAATTCCCTCAGTTTCCATTTCTTTTCCATCATCACAAACAGAACTGCTAGGAACATTTTTGTACAGGTGATGTTTTTACCCTTTTTCATAATCTAGAAGAGATAATTTGATCAGATACTGAAGCATAGTTGTTTTGCATTTATTTTGTTTTTCTTCCTCTGAATGGAGGACAAAATTGTCCATAGCCCATACAAGACAGTTTTTCCTAGTTCTCTGAACTGCTGAGAGGAGCTGCTTCCATCAAGGTTGATCATTTCACAATGTTGTTGTTGATGTGCACATTGTTTTCTTGGTTCTACTCCCTTTGCTCAGTGTCAGATCCTGTAAGTCATTCCATGCTTCTCAAGAGTCTGACCAGTCATGTTTTTTTTTTTTGGGGGGGGGTTATAGTTTTTTTTTTGTTTGTTTGCAAGGCAATGCGGTTAAGTGGCTTGCCCAGGGCCACACAGCTAGGTACATTCATGGTTTTTTATAGAACAAAAATATTTCATAGAATTCATGTATCATAATTTGTTTAGCCATACCCCAATTGATGGACAAACGCTCAATTTCCAATTCTTTCTAAGGACAAAAAGAGCTGCTATGAATATTTGGAAACATGTAGGACTTTTACCTTTTTTTATAATTTCTTCTGGACATAGACCTAGAATTGGAATTTCTGAATCAAAGGGTATGACATTTTTTGTTGCTCTTTGGGCATAGTTCCATATTGTACTCCAGAATGGTTGGATCTGTTCATACTTCCATCAACAATGCATTTGACTGTCATGGTTTAGAAAGGAACATTAATAAACTTAGTAGTGACAAGAGGAGTGGACTTGGAATATTATCAGCTTGTCAAAACTATAACAAATGATGAGTGGTTGAAGGTTTAGAGACCTTTAACATAGAGGCCAGACCTGAGGTCAAGATGATCTGAGTTTCAATTCAATCTCAGGTTTTTTAATCGCCTTTTAATTCTGGGACAGTCATTTATTTTGAATTTCTTCAACTCTAAAATTGGAATGATAAGACAGCCTATCCCACAGGTTGTTGCAAGGATAAAATGTGTTATTATCTGTAAATCATTTAGCACAATCATTGGCATATACTAGGCACTATTTATTTTTGTTCCTGTTCCCACTTGGAAGAGAGAAGAATCCAGGTAGAAAATTAATAATATCTAATATTTACATAATATCCTAAATTTAACAATATATTTTATTCATATAGCTTACTACATCCTCACAACATAGAGGAAAAATTATTCCCATTTTCTGATTTGGAAAAGGAGATGGGTAAAGAATAAATGATTAATTTAAAGTCACCCAGCTAACTACTGAGGCAGAATTTAAACACAGGACTTTCTGATTCATTTCAGCATATAATCCACTATGTAACCTAGTTGCCTCAGTCAAGACAGACTTCTTCAAATGTTGTAAAAGTATGGGTAAGATGGATTAGATTTAATCTATTTGGTTCCAAGGATCAAATTAGAAAAATTGGGTAAAACCAATATCTCAATTTCTACATGTGATCTGTTACTTCAAATTCAGAAATAAGAAACATTAAGTGAATAAAGGCTTTAAAGGAAAACATGGGTAAAAATTGAGGTGAAAATCAGGTTTAGGTTTGATATAAGCAAAAACTGAATAACAAATACAGAAAGGCAGAAATAATACATACTTGTCATATAATGATGCAATAAAAATTACATGTAGTAAAAGAGTATGAAAGATAAAATACAAGCTAATGGGATATTAAGTAACTTTATGCTAAATAATGAGTGGATAAAAAACAAATAATAGAAATGATAATTATATACCAGAAAATCATACTAAAGAGACATCTGAATAAAATTTATTGGATGCAGTAAAGGTAGTTGTGATGGGATACTTTGTATTTCTATATGCCTATATGAATAAAATAGAGAAAGAGATCAATGAATTGGGTATGCAACTACAAAAGCTATGAAAAGAATAAATTAAAGATTCACAATTAAATATCAAATTACAACTACTGAAAATCAAGAGAAATAAAATTGAAAGCAAGAAAACCATTGATCTCATTAATAAAGTTAAGAGTTGGTTTTATGAAAAAGCCAATAAAATAGACAAAACTCTGGTTAATATGATTTACAAAAAATAAAGAAGATAAATAAATTATCTGTATCACAAATGAAAAGAGTGAACTAAACACTAATGATGATGACATTAAAGAGATAATTCATCGCTACATTGCCAAACTGTATGCTAAAAATTGGATGACATGAGTGAAATGGATGAATATTTACAAAAATATAAACTACCTAGATTAACAGAAGGTGATAATTCATTAATTTACCCCATTTTAGAATGAGAAATTGAGGAAGCCATAGAAACCTAAGAAAAAAGTCTCCAGGACCAGATGGATTTACAAGTGAATTCTATCAAACATTTAAGGAGCAATTAATTCCTATTCTATATAAAGTTTTTTTAACAATAGGAAAAGAAGGAGTTCTGCCAAACTCCTTTTATGACACCAGCATGATACTGATAACAAAACCAAGAAGAACCAAAACAAATAAAATTATACTTCAATCTCCTTAATAAATATTGATGCAAAAATCTTAAATAAAATTTTAGCAATGAGACTATAAGAAATTATTATTAGAATAATGTACTATGATTAGATAGGATTTATACCAGGGAAGCAGGAGTGGTTCAAAGTTTAGGAAAACACTCAACATAGTTAGTATGTAAATTGCAAAACCAACAGAAATCATAGAATTATCTCAATGGATTTTGAAAAAGCCTTTGATAAAATTCAACATCCAGACTTCTGGCAAGATGGAAGAGAGAGGACATGTACTGTGCTAAAGTCTCCTGATCTTCCCTCATAAATAATATGAAACAAACCTCTTAACAGAAACCTGATCAACAAAACCCAAAAAAGTGAAGCTAGGAACAAAACCCCAAAATGTGAAGCTAGGAGAAAAACATCTACCTCAAGGTTTGTCTTCCAGGATAGTGGGTGAGCCCAGGCACAGAGAGCACAAGAGAGGGTGAGAGCCTGAGAGCTGGCCTGTTCTACCAAAGGGGTGGGGGCTTACTAGGGAGCAGAAGTATTGGTGGTGGCACTGACTGGAGCTTGCTAGCAGGGCTGGAGGGTGAGTTACAGTGTGGGGAAGTTGCAGACATTGATCCCTGGGGTCCTCTGGTCCCTGGGAACTCAGAGTCCATACCTTAATTTCAGTTTAGGCCTTTTAGCAGAACAAACACAATCCCAACCAACCTCAGACCCCACCCAGGTTCAAGTGCAAGCAGCAGAGTTCATTCAGCTGTGAATAGGGAGAGCAATTACCTTGCCCTAGGGCAAAGTCCACCATTGTTCAAAGATAAAAATATTCAGCAGCTTTAACCACCCCCCTCCAGGCCAAGGAAGGGGCTACAAATCAAAGGCACAGACACTCTAGTACCCCCTACTGGTCTGCCCACATGGAGTCACTAAACCCAGTGAATAACATTTTTGGGATCCACAAATCAAACCTCTGTGAACCAGTCCTTCCCAAACACAAGATTTTACGAAAATGAAGAGAGGTCATTAGAAAGGAGGGTCCAGAGAAAAAATTCCTGGAAGGAAAAGGCTGTAACTCAGAGAGTCCTAGAACCTCTGAGGAGCATATGATCTGATCTTCAGCACAGAAAGACTTCCTTGAAGAAATCAGGAAGGAGATTAAAAATCAATTAGAAAATTTAGGAGAGAAAATTAATACAAGATTAATTAATTAATATAAAATTAATAAAATTAATACAAGAAAACAAATCCTTGTAAATTACAATTGGACAAAATACAAAATAAAAATAATTTTCTCAGATCCTCAATTGAACAAATGAAAGAAGAAAATAATTCCCCTCAAAGTTTTAATTGATCAAATGGAAAATTTACAAAAATATAATTGAGCAATTGGAAAAGTAGTTGTAAAAGCTAAATAAAGAAAATTCTTCTCTTAAAAAAGGAATGTAGTCTGTGGAAAATAATGACTTCGTGAGCCAGTCAGGGACTGTTAAACAAAACCCCAAAAATAAAAAAAAAATAGAAGAACATGTAAAGTACCTCATCAGCAAAACCACTGACATAGAGTATAGATCCAGAAAGGAAAACCTGAAAAATTACTGGTCTTCCTGAAAACACTGAAGAGAAAATAAAGCCTGAACTTAATATTACAGGATTTACTGAAAGGAAAACTGCTCTGATACCATGGAACCAGAGAACAAAATAGTTACTGAAAGAATTCATCAATCCCCTCTGGAAAGAGAGATACTAAAATGAAAACACCACATCACATCACAAAACATCACATAAAAGAGAAAATCCTGCAAGCAGTCAGAAAGAAACAATTCAGATACCAAGGAGCCACAGAAAGGATTATGCTGGACCTGGCTGCATCAACATTAAGAGATTGAAAGGCCTGGAAGGAGATATTCCAAAGAATAAGGGAGCTTGGAATGCAGCCAAAAATCCACTACTCAGCAAAGCTGAGCCTTCTCTTCGAGGTGAAAAGATAGGCATTTAATGAAATGGGAGACTTCCAATGTTTCCTGATGAAAAGACCAGAGCTAAATAGAAAGTTTGGACATCAAACAGGAGGCTCAAGAGATACATGTAAAGGTAAAAAAAAAAGGGAAAAGGGAAAAAAACTGCTATGCAATAAGACAAAACTAGCTATATCTCCAACTGGGAGAAAGATTCTTATAACTCTTGAGAATAGAAACTCTATTAGAGATAATATATTTAGCCACAAGTGATGAACAGTTATGACTTTTCTGTGACTCAAATAGAATGATTTAGAAACAATACCTCCTTAAAAGTGGAACAGTAAGTAGATGGGAAAATTAAGAATATTGAATGGGGTAAATCTCAATAATTAAGTGGTAAAAAAGACCTATTGTAACAGAGGTGAAGAAAGGAGGACGTGAGAAGTACCTGATTCTTCCATCTCATAAAACTTGACTTAAAACTTAAACACACACACACACACACACACACACACACACACACACACACAGACACACATACTCACACACTCAGTTAGGAAACTAATCTTACCTTTCCACTATTAAAAAGGGGAAGGGGAGGGGGCATGGGGAGGGGAAGATAAAATAGGAACTAACAGAAGGAAAGGAAGAAAGGGAAAAGGGAAATGCAGAAAGAAAGGGGAGGGAGTGATGTAGGAGGTTAAACACACTGAAGTGGCAGGTATTTAGAAACAAAATACTGGGGAATATGTATAAATTGAAAAAAGGGGAAAAATACAAACATAGGGAAGACAGCATGGAGGGCATAATGTGAATGAGATGAACTCTCCCTTAAAAGATAAGTGAATAGCAGAGTGGATTAAAAAACAGAATCCTACAATATGCTGCTTACAATAAATTCATCTAAAGCAGAGAGATACATGTAGAGTAAAGGTAAAAGGTTGGAACAAAATATATTTTGCTTCAGCTGAGGTGAAAAAAAGCAGGGATAGCAATCCTTATTTCAGATAAAGCAGCAGCAAAAAATAGATAGCCTTAAAAGATATGAGAAAGGAAACTATATCCACCTAAAAGTACAATAGACAATAAAGTAATTTCAATACTAAATATGTGTCCACCCAACATTATAACATCCATATTCTTAGAGGAGTACTTGAAAGAGCTACAGAAAGATATAGACAACAAAACTCTACTAGTGGGAGACCTCAACCTCCCACACTCAGATTTATATAAATCTAATCTAATTATAAATAAAACAAGAAGGAAGCTAATGAGGTAAACAAAATTACAGCATATAAAATAAACACTCATAAATACTCAACATTTCTATATATGACTAGGAAGATACAGCAGAAGGAGATAAAAAGAGGAATTCCATTCAAATTAACCTCAAACAATATAAAATGCCAGGGAGTCTATCTGCCAACAGAGATCCAAAAACTTTTTGAAAACAATTACTAAACACTTCTCACACAAATAAAATCAGATATTAATAACTGGTCAAACATCAACTGCTCATGGATAGGTTGAACTCATCTAATAAAAATGACAATTCTATCAAAACTAAACTACCAGTTTAATGTCCTACCAAACAAAATTTCAAAAAAATGACTTTAATGAATTAGAAAAAGTTATAACTAAATTCATATGGACTAATAAGAAATTGAGAATTTCCAGGAAGTCAATGAAAAAAGTGCAAAAAATGTAGCTTAGCCTTAACAGATCTAAAATTATATAATAAAGTATCAGTCATGAAAACTGTATGGCACTAGCTAAGAAATAAAATGGTGGATCAATGGACTAGAATAAGTACAATAGCAGGAAATGACTATAGTAACCTCCTGTTTGGTACACCTAAAGAGTCCACCTATAGTGATAAAAATTCTCTCTTTGATAAAAACTGTTGGGAAAATTGGAAGTTAGTTTGGAAGAAACTTGGATTAGACTATCATCTCACACCTAGACCAAGATAAGATCAAAATGGATACAGGATTTAGACATACTAAACAACATTATAAGCATAGTAGAAGTTCAAGGCTTTGTCTACCTGTAAGATCTATGTAAAGGAAGTATTTTATGACCAAGGAAGATATTTAGAACACCATTAAAACAAGATAGATAAAAATGATTACATTAATTTAAAAAGATTTTGCACATACAAAAACACTGTAACCAAGATCAGAAGAAATCTTTTAAATTGTGAAACAATTTGTACAAGTAGTATTTCTGACAAAAGACTAATTCTTTTTTTTTGGCAAGGCAATGGAGTTAATTGACTTGCCCAAGGCCATGCAGCTAGGTAATTATTAAGTATCTGAGACCAGATTTGAACTCAGGTACTCCTGACTCCAGGGCTGGTGCTCTATTCACTACACCACCAAGCCTTCCCTCAAAGGACTCATTTCTAATAAATACAGAGAACTGAGTCAAATTTTTTAAAAAAGCCATTCCCCAATTGACAAGTGTTCAAAGGATACGCAAAGGCAATTTACAGATGAGGAAATCTAAATGATCCACAGTCATATGAAAAATTGCTCTAAATCACTACTTATTAGATAAATGCAAATTAAAGAAATTCTGGGGTACCACCTCACACCTCTCAGACTGGCCAATATGACCAAAAAAGTTCAATGATCAATGCTGGAAGGGAGTAGGAAATCTTGGACACTAATACATTGCTAGTAGAGCTGTGAACTCATCCAACATTTCGGGTGAGCAGTTTGGAATTCAGTCCAAATGGCAACAAAAATGTGCATATACTTTGACCCAGCAATACTGGGTCTATTCCCTGAAGAGATTATGAAAAAGGATAAAAATATCACTTGTACAAAAATATTCATAGCAACACTGTTTGTGGTGGCAAATATTTAGAAATTAAGTGAATGTCCTTCCATTTGAGAATGGTTTAACAAACTATTGTATAGGTATTTCATGAAACATTATTGTTTTATTAGAAAGCGGGAGGAATGGAAATACAGAGAAGCCTGGAAAGATTTACATGAACTGATGCTGAGCAACATAATCAGAAAAGCATTGTACACACTAACTGCAACATGGGTTTGATGATCAAATTTGATGGATTTGATTATTTAATCAATGCCACAATCATGGACAATTTTGGGCTATCTTTGATGGAGAATTCCATCTGTAGCTAGAGAAAGAATTGTGGAATTAAAACAAAGACCAAAGACCTTTAACTTAGGGGAAAAAACTGTTACTTATTATGTAATTTTGCTACTCTTATACTTTATTTCTCTTCTTTAAGGATTTGATTTCTCTTTCATCACATTCTAAGATCAATGTATACCATGTAAATAATGTAAAGACTAACAGACTGCTGCCTGTGGGAATGGTGGGAGGGAAGAAAGATTAGGGGGAAAATTGTAAAACTACAAATAAAATATTTCTAAAAAATACAACATCCATTTCTATTAAAAACAATATACATGAACAAATATTACATATAATGAGAATAAATTTGAAGCTTGTTCAATAAAATCTGGGATGAAAGAGGCATGCCCATTATCACCATTACTATTCAATATATTATTAGAAATGCTAGCTATAAAAATAAGAGAAGAAAAAGAAATTGAGGGATTCAGAATTGAACATGCAGAAACAAAGCTTTCAATCATTGCAGATGATATTATAATATAGTTAGAGAATCCAAGAAAATCATCTCAAAAATTCCATGAAACAATTAAAAAGTTAGCAAAGTAGCAGAATAGAAAATAAACACATTTAAATCATCAGAATTTTTATATATGAATGTTAAAGCCCAAGTTCAAGTGATAAAAGAAAAAATTCAATTTAGTGTAACTGTAGACAACATTAAATAATCAGGACTCTACCTCCAAGGACAAACCCAGAAACTGTATGAACACAACAATAAACCACTTCTTACTGAAATAAAATCAGATCTAAATGATTGGGAAAATGGCAATCACTCATGGTTAGGTTGAACTAATATAATAAAAATGACAATTCCACCCAAATGAATATACTTATTCTGTTCCATACCAATCAAACTACCTAATAATTACTTTACCATACTAGAAAAAATTTGTAGCAAATTCATCTGGACAATAAAAGTCAAGAAAAGTAATGAAACTGAAGAAAAACATGTAAAGGAAGGTAGTCTATCTCTACCAAATTTAAACTGTATTGTAAAGTGGCAGTCACCAAAACTGCCTGTACTGGTTAAGAAATAGATTAAGAAATTAAAAAAAATAGATTAGTGGATTATAATAGGCTCAAAAGAAAATGCAAAAAGTGGCTATAGTTATCTACTACTTGACAAACTCAAAGATATCAGTTTCTGAGATAAGAACTCACTATCCGAACAAAATTGTTGGGAAAACTGAAAAATAGTCTGGCAAAAACTAGACATCTCACACTTTATGCTAAAATAAGTTCAAAATGGTACAGGATCTAGACATAAAGGGTGACAATATAGATGAATTAATAGATCAAGAAATTGCCTGTCAGATTTATGGAAAGGGGATAAGTCTATGACCAAACAAGAATTAGAGTACATTTTAAGCTGCAAAATGAATGATTTTGACTACATTAAATTTAAAAATTAATAAAATCAATGCTACCAAAATTATAAAGAAAGCTTTAAGCTTGAAAACTATCTTTACAACTAGGAGTTATGACAAAGGGCTCATTTGTAAAATATATAGAGGATTTTTATCAAACTTACATGGTTACAAAACATTCCCCAATTGATAAATGGTCAAAGGATATGAATAGACAGTTTGCAAATGAGGAAATTAAAGCTATGTATAATTATAAGGAAAAAAAGTATTCCAAATTAGTATTATGTCTCACTATTGCCATTTTTTTGGATGAAATGTCTGATTTCTTCTATGGGATTTTCTTTTTTGATCCACTTGTTCTTTAAAATTAGATTTTCTAGTTTCCTTTCCATATTTTGTTTAATTTTCTTTGGATTTTTGTTGCATGCAATTTTCATTGCCTTATGATCAGAAAAATATAAATTCATTATTTCTGCCTTTCTTTATTTGATTGAAAGTGTTTTTTTTGGTTTAGGTCCCATGTATTGCAGAGAAAAAAGTTATATTCTTTTCTATCACCATTCACTTCTCTGCAGAGATCTTTCATATTTAATTTTTTTAATTTAATTCACTTTCTTACCTTTCTTGTTCATTTTATCATTAGATTTATCAAATTTTGAGAGAAGGAAGTTGAAGTTCCTTACTATTATAGTATTACTGTCAAAAACTATAATAGTGTGGAATCTCAACCGCCCTTGTCTTTCATTTAGCTTCTGCTCTTAGAATATGAATGCTCTCCAAGTTGTTAGAGAGCTGCACATATGAAATGAAAATGTCATGGAAGGCAAAAGAAGATCAAGTATATAGAAGAAACATAGAAAGGCTAGTGGGTGACACACTTAAAAGAAATTAAAAAAAACTAAGGAAGGACAGAAAAAAGCAATTAAGAATTTGTTGTTTTAATATGTGTGTGTGTGTGTGTGTGTGTGCGTGTGTTTGTATTAAGGTTGACTCATATAAGAAAAGCAAAAATATTATATATAGTCTTAAAACTATTTCTGTAGAGCAGTCTTCTAACTAAGAGAGAAAGAGATATTGTAGACATATAAAAACAATTTGAAGTTATGGGGAAATTATTCTTTAAAATATGTACATTATATTAAAGAATCTTGAAATCTATAATACTGATTACTGAAGTTTCACATCTATTGCAATTATTTTACCACTTTACAAAAGGCAAATATTTTTATTGCCCTTTCTATTAATCACAATGAGGAGCAATAAATTTACTTAGACATAAAATAAACAGATATCAACTCCAAATACCACTAGAAATGAAATTGCATGCCATAAGCAGATTTCATTAAATTTTTTTTCAAACTCCACAAAAAGATTCCAATGGTTGTTCAGCTAAAAGTGGTGCCAAGCATTCCTGGATTGAAATAACTTTGTTGATTTTCTAAAAACACTTTTATTAGAAAATCTTATATGCAATAATTTGGTTTATCAACATATTCAGAATAATAGCTAGTCTAATCTAGGAGCCAAATTCCCTTCCCTCTCTGCTGAAA